>NW_020955617.1:62948-134600 GCF_003031625.1 Empidonax traillii | reverse complement strand
TCTTTGGGTTGGCTGAGATTTTGCTGCCTTTAGATGAACGGCTCAATAACCCTCCTGCTCATATTCAGGAATTGACTGCCTGGGTTGTAAAGAGAAAAAAATATCCCAAACCCCAATAACTAGAAATACTTTTTGAAAGTCCAAAAGATTAACAGAACTAAGATGTTACTATAAAAAAAAAAAAAAAAAAAAAAAAAAAAAAAAAAAAAAAAAAAAAAAAAAAAAAAAAAAAAAAAAAAAAAAAAAAAAAAAAAAAAAAAAAAAAAAAAAAAAAAAAAAAAAAAAAAAAAGACACAACCAAAACAAAACCAAAAAGACCCCACATAAAACCACCCCAAACAAGAAAAATATGCTCTTGGAGAAAATAAAGTTTTCACTCTAAGGAATTGAAGGAAATGGCCTAGAAATACGCAAATGCCTTTAAAAAGTGGCATTTCAACACTCACATAAACCTCACCATCCTTATCAGGACTTGGACACATGCTGGGGGAGTGATCCTGCCCAGAGCTGCTCCCAAAAACAGGACCTCCACATTGATAATGTTTCTCAAAGCTCACCTAATCCCATGCCTGCAACAGCCTGCATCCACTGTATATGTGGATATTTATGGGCTTATGCATATTTAATGGACAGAAATTGATAACACTACTTGTGTGCTTAAGTGGCTGTATGCACTTTTTCCTTCCCTGTGGCAAAGTCAATACCTTAAACAAAACACTGAAAGAAAAATTATGCTTTGAGTAACATGCACAGACTGTAACAAAAATGATGTGGACTCCAGTCAATATTGTAATAAAAACAACCCAACAAGCAACAGCAGGCATCGAATTAAATGTGTCGTGTATGTATCATTAATAAAAGATTTTGCTTTGCTGGTTCAGTGCTTTGTCATGATTTCAGATTTAAGTCCGCTAGAGCCTTTTAATTAGGCTTATAAAAGGTCTGTAATATGATTAACACATGTGATAGTATAACTAAGGAAAGATTTCTATGCCACAAAATCTAGTACTAGTTGTCCTTCCAAAGTCAAACACCTGTACTCAGCTGAAGCTGCTGAAATAGCTCTGGAGCTATTTCCAGACATGCCATCTAAACAGAGCCCAGTGTCATTACAGGACTCTGATGAGAGCCCAGTGAGCAGAGCTAGCTTGAGAAGTATGGTTCAGCAGCTCAGTATTAAATACAGAGCTGCATTATACCCTGGGACACTGATTCCATTACAATCAGACACTTACCAGCAATTTCATGATAGCTCTTTGCCTTCAGATATTTCAGCTTAGCCAGTTTGGTCAGGAATTTGTTTTTCATCATATGCAAAAATTTCCTCAAGCTGACTTTTTTTAGCCAGTCTTCAGAATTCAGGAAACATTTAAATTATACTCACATGGCTTCAATTTCTGCACTGATATTCTAGGAATACTATGATTGCTCTAATTAATTTAAATAGATGTTTAACTTGGAATAGAGTGGAAAAAAATTTAAAAGCAGTTCCAAAACTGCATCTGAACAAGTCCTCCCTGCCAATTGTTGTCACTTATAACCACGTCTTCTATTTTTAGGATATGTCTTATTTACTGCCAAACAGCAAGTCCACCTGAAAGAGCCCTAATTCAGCACAGTACAGAAATGACACATACAGAGCAGCAAATCTCCATTCCAAACTTTAAAAAAAAAAAAAAAAAAAAAAAAAAAAAAAAAAAAAAAAAAAAAAAAAAAAAAAAAAAAAAAAAAAAAAAAAAAAAAAAAAAAAAAAAAAAAAAAAAAAAAAAAAAAAAAAAAAAAAAAAAAAAAAAAAAAAAAAAAAAAAAAAAAAAAAAAAAAAAAAAAAAAAAAAAAAGAGAGAGAGAGAAAGAAAAGAAGAGAAAAACCAGAGAAAAATAACAAAGTTTTATTGTTGATAATCGTGAGCTGCCTAAGAAATCCTGCACCTGGTATGGTTTATCCAGCTGAAATAACAAATTATGGCAAGTACTTTGACAAACCAGAGTGTCCCTTCCAGTCCCATGGCTTCCATCATTTTGCAACACCTATTCACTCGCTGGATAAACTGCCGTGTTCATCCTTGCAAAACAAAATTATGAAAATAAACCAGGGGCGTTCTAATTTACTAGAACATAAAAACCTGACTAAATCTAATAGTCTGATATATTAAGTTAGGGTTTTGTTTTGGTTTTAAATTGAAATATGAATGAAAAACGCAGAGAGAATATCCTGTTTTGCAGGTCGATGTATTTTCTGAGCGGTCCAGCTTGAAAAAAGTGTACAGGGAGTGCAGCAGGCATCTCAGGTTTTGGCCACTCCTGGCTAACACAGTCACTTTGCCAGTCAGTACAAGTTTTGATATGATTCTTACTGAAAATGGACACCCGCCCACTTGGAGCTCACTCCAAGCCCTGTTGGCTTCCATGCTGACTCACAAATCCTCACGCCAGACGGGATCAGCCAGCCTGATCTCTTCCTCTGCAACTTGTGCCAAAAGTAGGCATGATGCAAACCTTTCATCCTTTTGTATACAAGGCTAAAGGCTTTTCTCTTCAGGTATCCTGAATTCAGGTATCCTAATGCTCTATTTGAGCTCTTTTGGCTGCAGCATTAATCTAAGAAGGTGAAGCGACTCACAGCAGTGGTAGCTTGAGTGTCACCTCCCAGCCTGATTCTCCTGCTAGGACTGGAGGCTCTTGCAAAAACACATTTCACATGAGCCCGTCCCTCCAAAAACAAAGGAAAAGGAGACAAGGATGCAAATAACCTGCATTTTATTCCCATCACCTACAGAAAGAGGCAGATTAATCACTAACAGACTTAAAGCTAAAAATTTTCAGTGAGGAAAACCAAATGAACTCTGTAAACCTCCAAAGCATGCGGGATTTCCCCCTAGCCCCATTACAGCATTATTTTGACTGGGAATTCCTGGCCTGTGTGATCTCCCCTCTCCTTGGCATCTCTCCAGCTCCTGAGATGTGACCTGTTACATGAAGAAGCCATTGAGTGAGGCAGCAACTGGCCCAGACTCCCACAGCACTTCTACTGCTTTGGTAAATGTATTTGGGCTCCCCAAAGGTGGACAGGGCAGCGGGAATGAATTTACAGATTTGAAGGAGGAAAAGGCAGCACCTCCCAGGCTCCCTGTCCCAAAGGGAAAAGGGACACTGCCCATCGAGCCCTGCAAGCAGACACGTGACAGTGTGGAAGCAGGTGAGGAAACATCTCTGAGGAAATGACAAGCAGGAAACAAAAAGAGTGCAGGGGAACAAAAGTATTAATCTAAAGCCTCATGAGCTGCTTTAAAACCACACCAAACCACACGGTTCAAGTTTGATATATATATATACACCACAGAAAAGCTCTGTATCTCCTTTTTTAGACAGGACACGAGTACTTGTGCTCCATGGTTTGCTATCCCTGGGCCCAGCACTGTTCTGCCCCCTAGAAAGCAGAGCCTTGGCATGGCAGCCTATAAAACGGTCTTCTAACAGCCTCTACAAGGCCAAACATAGCCATTTCTTTGTTCTTAAACCTAAAAATAATTACCCTGAGATAAGAACAGACCCGGTCAAGGTGCTGTCCCAAGATGGCGGCCGCTGCTGCCCTCAGCTGTGCCAGGCAGTCCTAATGGAGAGCGCGGGAGAAACTGGGCCCAAAGTGACACCAAAACCAAAACGCTTATTTTCGGAGGTTCTTTTTCAGGTGATAAGCAAGAACTGTAAGAACGAGCTCTCGACAGCCCAATCCCTCAATTACAACTAATATTACCTGAGCATGAAGCTCCTCAAGTTCCCAGCAGCAAAGCCAGAATTATCCTATCAGCTGGGAGTAAATGGCAAGACTGTTCCACCTTAAATCACTCCTCGGTTCGAATCAAGCGAATCTGAGTGAAGCGGAGCAAAATAACAGAGAAAACTTCATCATTCTGCCGAGAACAACAGATCAATGAATGATTAGGGAAGCCAGTGTTTCTCATAAACACTACTAAGCCTTCTTAACATCCATCGGGAAGGCTGGGCTGTGGCAGAGGCACCAAGGAGAGCTATATTGTGGGTTTTATTTTAGCTGCAGAAACGTTATTTATCCAGTTGCTGAACATAACCTGGTAAAGCCCTTCCACCTCAGCTGACCGGATACATGTCCCTGGCATGGCGTCAGGGCAGTGGAAACCTGCCACAGAGGTCAGTTCACACTTTTGGGACCCCAGACAATTAATTATCTTTTAGGGTAATTTTCCCCTTTTCCATACAAGTTATGAACATTTTGATCTACTTCAAAATCACTTGAAAGCACCAATAAACACAAGTGCAGGAGATGAGGCTCACCCAAAGAACAAGTGTGTTTAATTCACAGACATTCAAAAAAATAGTATATATATTCAACAAATTCACATGAGGGACAAAGATGAAAGCCTTTGCTTTTTTTTTCATTGTTTTGCAGAGAGACAGAGGTGCTCTGGTGCCCAGGGGAAGTCAGGATGCCATGTCAGGGTTACAAAGAAAGCAGTTACTGGGAAAAGCTGGTGGGGGGACAGGAGTTTCCGCAAGGAAGGTTTTTTTCCTTTTTCCACCACAAGAAAGAAGACAGAAAGGGCAAAGAACTTTAAATACTCATAGGGAATAAGGCAAGTGGATGCTTTTCATCCCATCTGTTGCAAATACAGTCATTTCTATTTTCAGGGGATATCCATTTCATGAGGCAGCAGCATGGCTCCTAGCATGGCTCAGCTGCCAGCAGATAACAGACGTCTCCTGACTCCCATCCAAGGAGCTGGACTGACCCTCCATCATGAACTGTGGGCTTTGTCACATTACATTAAATCCTAACAAAGTCAGATTTTAGGTGATACAAAGGGAAAATATTTCCTAAGTGCATCACCCTTCTTTCCTCCCTAACAAAGGTTAACAGCAGCAAAGTCACAATTACAATAATAAATGTGAATAGTCATGATCGCGTCACCTCCTTCAGAAGCTTGACATCTCAAGTCGACTTCAACAGAGCGTTTCACATTTTGCCTTTTGATCAACTGAAACGTACACATTTATATCTGATGAGAACTGCCCAACATCCAATTGGTCAAAACTTTTTCCTGAGGAAACCAATTTTTTACTGTGAGGAAAAAACTCACAATACAGCAAAGTCAACACTTGCTTAACTTTAAGTTTTCAAGGCAATCATAATATTCACCTTCACAAAACTCAATCAGGTATGTCTGTGAGTGTGCTGGTAGCCACCAATTAATTTTCATTATTTGTTCATACATTTTCACCCATGCAATGCAATACACCTGTCACTGTCATAATTAAAAAATTAATGTTTACTGAATAACTACAAAGTGGCTTCTAAACAGCTATAGCACTTGCAATTCTAACTCTAAGGGAAACACTAATATCCAAAATGTAGAAATAGCAAGCCTATTGCAATTTATGGAACTCAATTAGCTGTTCCATGCATTGCTCATTCAGGGTCATGAATTTTGAATGACACAATAAACTGAGATTTTCAAAGGAGTTCAGTAGACTTATTTATGGGATTCAGGCACATGGCCGTTGCCAGTTTCCCCCAAATCCCCATCCATAACCATGAGAAATACGTAGTACATCCTGACATTTCTTGTGTCTCAGAGAACACTGCATTTAGAGACATCAAAGCTAACACAGCACGCACGTATGGAATTCTGTTCCACAACAAGCTCCTCTCTTGTCTCCTTCCGTGCTGTGCATCCTTTAATTACGTCAACACTTGTGAAATTGTGATGTTAAGCCCTCCTGAGCATCAGTGGTTTTTCAGGTATTCTGTACAAGCTTCAATAAAAATCCCTCAAGTTTGAGCACACTGATCAATATCAGAACACAGCTTGTAGAAAACCTTTTTTCTAGTTGCCTGATCCAGAAGCAGTGCATCCTAACCGAACTGCCTTGGCACCTGCAGAGAATTTATCGTCCAAAACACTACAGTGGTGGGTTATATTCAAATGGGTTACCACGAAAAGAATTTCTGGTAGTCTTTCAGTTTGCTTTAAGATGTTTCAAAGCAAAGGAAGGGCTTGGACGTGATTTTGTCAAGGGCTGTACCTGAGGAGCCTTGCACTGCTGCAGAATCAAAATGTGATTCAGTTATTTAAGACAGTTGGTAGGAACTTTAACTCATACTCTTGCCCTCACAGACTTCTAACCTTCTTTGGTAATATGCTTACAAAACATTAATAACATCCTGAGCAGCAGACTAGTTGTTTAAGCATAGCATTGCCTCAACTCTGAAGCACCAGTCAGTTATATGCGTCTTTTGCTAAGGTGGTGGCAATTTGTAAATTAAGATCTTGCTACATAATTTATAGAACCCATCTTGAGAGTTGTTGAACTAAAGCTTTGTCTTCTGAATGGGTGGACTTTACATTTTGTTATTCCAAGAGTGGGAATTTGCATACATTAGAATAGGAGGATTAGCTGTGCAGCTATTTATTTATGATGTATGAATCACACTGTTGCAAATGTGAGGTAAGTTAGGTTGTGTCTAAGCTAATACACATTACAGCAGGGTCTAGGGAGGGCTTGAAGGCAAAGCAAATGCCAGTCTAGAAACCGTAAAACTGCAGATCAATGCCCAAATCTGGCATTTGGAAAGGAAGGTGCTGGACAAAAACACAGGGAGCCTTTGAAATGCATATCTCGACTCACGTTCTAAAGTATTGCTGGGAAGACAATGTGGGTCTTGAAAAACAAAATGGTAATAAACCAAATAATAAAATAATGTGGGAATGTGAAAATTAAATAGAAAAATAGGTAAATAACAGGACCAAAAAAACCCAATCTTTTTGCTTTCAAATTTTGAAATATAGTTCCTAAAGATGTACCCAAGTGTTCTTCCTGCTGACTGACTTCGACCTAAGCTCAAGTGTCAGCTTGCCCCACGTGTCTATGCCTACTTTTCCATTAAAAATATCATCTGAACTGAGAAACTGAGCAGGCTTACACCAGTATCTGAGTGTCTTCCCAATATTTTCAGTCTAAAACATAATTCTTCTGTTTGGGTATCTGCTTAGAAGTGTTTGCTTAAACTTTCAGGTGCCCAGCCTGGCTGAGTGCACACAATAAATCCAGAACTGTTTACGCTGAGCAAAAGTATGACCTAGACAAAGTCTGCACTCTATAACAACTCCATCTTCACAGCCAACATCTCTCTGTCCTGACAAAAGCTATGGACAAGTACATGTTTAGCAAGTCAATAAGAATTTTGACATTACACTGTAATACCTGATTGGTCTTCAACATATTTGCAGAGTAGTTTCCAGGAGAGTTTATTGTTATCATCTCCCAAGGGAAAACTTAGTTGCAAATTAGATCAGAAAGAGTAAAATGAGGGCATTATTCTGTTACAAAATGTTTTACCATTTGGGCTGTTTAGTAGTAGCTACACTTTGCAGACACTCAAAGCATATCAGCTTATAGCTTGCCCAGTTACAGAATTTCCAGCGGGAGAGATTGATGCCTTTTACTTTCTCTGCTTTTGGGAGCTTCAATCAAGTAAATCATAGTTTCTTTCCAGGCAACATAAAATTGCACAAACTGCTACTTCATAAACCAAATAATATCAACACTCTGGAAGGATTTTAGAAAAGCAATAACCATGTGAAAAGACATCCCCTTTTACCAATTTCCCTCAGACAGCCATGGCCCATGAGTAGCTGAGAGCCCACTCAAGGATCTCGGGATGCTTTCACCAAGAAAGGCCAAGCAAGGGCTGTCTCGTCAAACTGATGCCTGAATCTGCTTATGGGACATCTGCATCCAATATCAGCTTTGACATTTCTTTTTTATAGTTAAGACAGGAGAGTCCTTGAAGCAGAGGTGCTCTCCTAACAACGCACAGAGCCAGAACCTGAACTGCTACCTTCACTGCACAATGCTTCACAGTCATATTTACACAAAGAAAAGAGGTGGAAGAGGCAGACTGATGCTCAGCCTCTCACAGCTCAGAAGCACTTCCAGTTTCTCCAGCTTGCACGCCGTGTGAGAGAGGACAAGTGGAACAAGGGGAACAAAATACAGAGGAAACAAAAAGGAGAGGTGAAGAAGGATGTCTTTCCCACGGTGATTATGAAAGATCAAGCATCTGCTCAGAAGTCAAATGGAAGAGTACACATGAAACATGCAGTGCAGGCTGTAACAGTGTCCAGAATTACATAGCATGGTAAGCAAACTGCCTGTAAAGATTCTAGGAATGTTTTGTGGTCATTTAACAGAAGAAGGAAGTTTTATTTGTTCATTTGATGCATGATGAGTAACAGGCTTTGCATATCAGACATCGTGATTGCTTTTTCCCTAGTACACAGCCAGGTTAGTTGGTAGGAATTATGGGAAAACTTATAGTCAGATAAATTAAATGTGTTTATTAAAAATTTCTTTGCCATCTACTATGGAAGCAATGGGAGCTTGGTTGGCATAATTCCCATTCCTCAGTGCAATGCAGAATGAATTAAACATCCCAAAGATCTGGTACAGAGGTGGAGCAGAACAACAGGACTTTTCTATTTTTCTATTCAAAGTGCAGGTGAAGATATCAGGCCACCCCTGAAAGCAAAAGGCTGTTTCTATTTCTGGACACAGGAACTGACTACACATAGTGAAAATGTGTTAACCTTGCCAAATTGCAGCTCAACATTCTCAGTCTGCATTTTTGCAAGAAGCAAATAGCTGGCTATCCAACTCTGAAAGAGCAGTTTGCTTAATTTTGGAGAGTTTCTCTTTCCTTTCCCAAGGAAATACTTTCCTAAAAAACAGACTTCCAGTTTGTTTCATATGAGCAACAATCACTCTTTAATGAGCATTTTCAAAGCATTTCCTGGGAAGAACTAATTTTATGAGCACTCTAGGACATTTCTGCACACAGAAGTTAGTGAATATTGCTGTTGTTAACTCTCTGGTTTCACTGAGGAGGAGAATCTTCATCCAAATATTGGATTTTAGCAACTCTTATTTTTAGCTGAGCATATATAAATACAACATCTGAGCTCAACATCACACCTACCTTCTGAAACTATTTCAGCCTTTGTAACTCTAATCTCTTAAAGAATAGAAACCTTGGAGAGAGTTATTAATCGCTGGCTTTTGATTAGGTTTATTTCTATTAAGATAAAACATTAAAAGGCTTTTTGTTGTTTTAAAAGTTGTGGTTTTGATTTACTTATCTAGAAGCTGGAGAATAACTCTGTTACTCGGGGTTTAATAGATAGTTAAAGTCTCCATCAAGGAGAGATCCATAATTTATAAGATGTGAGCAATTAGTAAATGCATCTGATTTTCAAATTCAGAGGTATGCTTTAGGAAAGACACGTAAACTCCAGATTTTAATATTATGCAGAATGCTACCAATTAGGAAAACAACCTTTCATCTGCAGTGACTGAACTAACCCTAAAATAAGATTTTCCTCTGAATTAATTCCACTGCTTTTCTTCAACAGGGCATGTTAAAAACTCCTCCCACTCATTGCATTTTCTGTGTGGTTTCTGAACCGCGCAGGCCACACAATCTTACAGGAGATGAGAGCTTTTTTAGTCATGTCCAGAATGAACAGAAACATTAAATAAACCATTGTTCCTACATGCAAATATTGCACCAGCGAACAAATGGTGGTTTTCTCAAGGTGCACAAACATCTTTGAATTATAGGTGGATTTATGGAGGGAGGTGTTGGAAAAATTGTACAGAGAATTATTTCTCTCTTTTCCAGGAACAAAATCATAAAATATGGTTTGCTTTTGACACAAAATTCTAAAAAGGGTAAGAATTAAGGTTTTAGGACAAATGGTAATTTTGTGACAGGAAATGATAGTGTACAGGGTAAGAGATCAGAGAGAAAAGAGGAAAAGGTTGTGACCAGGAGCAGGGAAGGACAGAATGCATCTCTCCTAACACAAGGCAGATCCTGGCAGCCATCATTCTGGCATTATCTAATTTCTGACTGCCTGAGTTTGCAACTTTACTGCTTTATTTTTATATAATTTTGTTCTTTTTTTAGGGGAGGCATGGCAGGAAAAGTGTAATAGTCTGTACAAGATATAATTTCTTTCAGTACCCATCACCAGCAAATGATTGGACAAGTCATCTTTTGCCAATGGCTTAATTAGAGGAAACTTCTATATTTAATAATGTTCCTTAATGTACTGAGCCCCACACAATAGCTTATCGAAGAAAAAAAAGCAGAGTGATTATTTTCATAGCTAAGGAGGGAAGAAAGGTTCAGTCATTAAAGTCATCACAGAAACAATGTTATTAACTATACAGGAATAATCTCAAAGGAGTTCTGAGCTGATTGACAGCGATAAAATAATGCAGGAAGCTAAAAAAAGGGCCTCTCTCCTCACCTGTTTTTATTAATACCCTTATTACCTTTCCCTGAAAGACAGCTTTTCAAGAGCTATTACTGTGCTTAATATTAAATAAAATTAAGCATGACAGATTGTCAATTATGTCTTCTGAACCCCTAAACAGAGAGAAGGTGATCATCAGTGCTAAGATGTGCCTTTCACCTGGAGCAGACCAGTGGCCAGACCCCCAATATTCAGGGATATAAAAAAACAAAAAGGTTGCTCAAGAGAGGAAGAAAAGGGAGCGCTCAAGGACACAACTGCTTCAGAAGGCCAGCAATGGTATTTCATAGATATTAATTACTTTACAGTCTGTAAACCCTACAGAAAGTGCCAGCTGCTGTGAGCCAGGACCCTCAAAGGTCAGATTATCATGAAATCATTACAGGAGAGGCTGCTTTTACTTAGCATATAATTGCTAAACCGAAGCACACTCCACAGAACCAATAGGAAAATGAATTATTTAAGTACTCTTTTTTTAATAAATAGTATTACCATTTTAATTGCACCAGTATTAATTTAACTCTAAAAAGTGCCTGAGGATTTTGCAGAATTAAGTTTTGCCACTCTGGAGTTTTCAGAAATTTCAGAACTTCTGAATGACACACATGTGTGAGTATAGCTACATCTAGCTTTTTCAAATATTTACAAATACACGTATATGCTTTTAAAAGGTGTCATATGCATGTGTGTTTGTACTCCTCCAGAATTTCTTGTCTATGGGTGTGCATATAGCTATATGTAGCTTTTATCATATTTACAAATACACGCATATGCTTTAAAAAAAAGAGTTTGTATTCTTGCAGAACTTCTTGTCTTTGGATATTTTGGGTACCCAAAAATGCAATCCTTCGGTAATTTTCTCACTGCATGCTACAGTGAGACAAGGGGAAAATTCTGGCTCAAATGACAGGTATTTCTCAGCTGAATTAAAACCAGTTCTCATTCTCCCAGCACCCAGCCTGACTTGAAGGCTGAACTGGCAGATATAGCATCAAGTTGAAGCTGCAGGTATTTCTGGTTCCAAAGGACTTTTCTTTTTAGCCAGTACTCTTTTACGTGTACCAAACAGTGCTTTTGAGAGCCCACTGGGAAAAAAGAAGACAGCAGGTCAAGGGGTGTTTTACTCCTGGAGATGGAGCACACAGTCTGTATACTCAGCATCAGGTTCCCCCTATCCACATGTTTCCTAAAGTACTACATACATTTCCAGATATTGCAGCCAAACAGCTACTCTTTCCATACTGATCCACAACCTGTTCACCCAAAAATTCTTCTCCTCCCTCTTTTCTCACCTGGCACTAAGCAGAAGAGACACCTGAACTTCGAACAGCTCATTATTCCCAGTTGCTCTGAATTTCAGTTCCTTTCTTGCACTGTCCCACAGGTTAAGGGGTCTGTTTGCCCTTCTTTCTGATCCAGTCTTCCCAATATGAGAATTCCCTATCAAATGCACTAAACACACCTTCCAGGCCTCAGAAACATCTTACTGAATGAATAAATCAATTCATTTTCATTAATACAGTAATTTCATTTATTGAATAAACTTGTTTTGTCAACAATACATTGGATAGTATAAGTCCTGACTCTTTGACACCAACAAACATCATTTCACAGGCTTTGAACCATGTCCTTAATTGGGCAGGGCATGTTCCCCCCCCCAAAAAAAAAAAATCACTTGGCCATACAACAACCCTGCATAGGGATTTACAGGATGTCTCAAAACCAGCCTTTTCTGCCCTTAAGCCCATGAGATGCAACAGAATTATAAGTGCCGAGCACACCAAACATCAGCATTTGGAATGGCACCTGGGCTTGTCTGCCCACTTGGAATATTGTGTGCGTGTGAGCTGGCACACATTGCACACACATTGTGCTCTGGAAGTCCCACAGGCCAACGGCAGAAGTGGCTTGTGTTTAGATCTGTGAGTCACAGATGCAGGAGGATATTTACAGTATTTTTCCTAATGGGTTTCCACGGATGACTAACCTTTCAGCTGAATTCTTTAGCATCCTACTTTCCCCATGCCTGTTACAGTACTTTTCTATCCCTACTTGACCCTGCCAGCCCATGAATATTTGATACTAAATTAAAGCATTACAAACCAAGAGATAAATTCTATCCAGGGTGCAGCCCTTGCAGAGCTTAATTACATTTGGTGGTGTGAATGTTAAAGACCTGACACTGCAACAGCTTTGGGCTTTGGCTTCTGTTGAACCAGAGCTTGAGAAAGAAGGGAACTGTCACCTGCTCAAAAAGCCAAGGGGTTTTATTTTACTTGGCATTTAAGTGCGTGCCAGCACTGTCCTTTAGTTCAAACTGCTCTCAGGTACTGACAACAACTAATTAGACCATTTGAGCTTTTGTTTTGTACGTTAAAACAAGCCAAGCTCAGCTCTTTTCTCTCCCCTTTAGAGACTCTATTCTCCTTTCACCAGCTCAGTAGTTCATCCCTCTGCTTCGATGGTCCCCAAGAGAGGATTTAGCAAATTTTCCTTTGCCTTCATAACACTGCTAGTTTTCTTCCCCTCTCCTGTGCATTTAGGCTGCCAGCTTTCCAGAAAAAGGAAAGGTCTGTGTCATACAGTGCCCTTTGTCATGGGTTTGCTCTGCGCCAATTTTCTCTTACCGTCCCCCACCACAATTGCTATAAGCTGAGAGAAGGTTTATGCAGATAAAGGAGATCTGATCTGGGGAGAATAATATTAGGATTTATAACTAGCAAGATAAAAGCTAAAGAACTATATATACAACAATTCTAACTAGGCAAAGGTGCTAGGTATTTACAGAAGTACCCCTCCCCTCTTGTATCGGTTCAGGAGGAGAAGCAGTCTCTTTTCCATTTCCGGAGCTACAGGTCTTTTAAATAATTTTGCAGCACTCAAAAGTTTCTCTCCTATTGTATTTAGGATGACAGCTCCGATTCGTCGCAGTTGGAACTGTCTTTGTCTCTCTCTCTCTCTTCTATGTCGACCTCAGGGCTACCCCTTCCAGGGCTAAGACCGGAGTTTGGGGGTTACCCAGGCCCAGTGGGGTCTTCCATGGACTGCAAGGGGACACTCGTCTTACCATGGTCTTCCCACTGTTACAGGGGATAACGGCTTTTGAGTCCACCCCTGTTTCTTGTGGGTTCCCTCCTCACAAGAGACAGTCCTTGATGGACCTCTCTAGCGCGAGTCCAACCTTTGGGCAACAGTTCTTCCATTCCCTGCTGTCCCTCAGGGTCACAAATTCAGCTGCACCAGCCTGGATCCCTCCCTGGGATCACAAGATCCTACCTGGGCAGACTGGCTCCAGCGTAGGTCTCTGGCCTGCCCCGCCTGGACCAGACTTGGCCCGGGGTGGGGGGCGCTCGCCCAGGCCCAACAGGGCCGGCTGCTACTCTGGCTCTTCCATTTCCTTCTGTGCCACAACCCTTCTCTTCCATTTTCTTAAATATGTAATTGGCAGAGGCGTTACTAAAACTTTTGATTGGCTTTGCTCTGGAAATTCACCTGGAAAAACTATTTTCAGCCCCACAGGGGGCTGGTTGGTAAACCCACGACACCTTACACTGTGCAATGGAATTCTTAACTGAAATGAGCTGAAAAGTCAAGAGTAAAACACAAATTATCAGTAGTTACAGAGAAACAGCCATGATCCTTGCAAGCCAATGCTAAGAGTTCAGTGAAAAGAGCTGTAAAGCTGCTGTTCTGTGTAAGCATTTCTTTGAAATCACTCATTCAAACAGAGACAATGGTAATGTCTGCACAACCTGCACTACACATCACAGCAATTCTGCCATTTCCAGTGAAGATTCATTGGCCTACCCATTTTTTTTTTTTCTTTCCAGCAATTCACTTTTGGCTCACATTAAGCCCAAAGACTGAAATTAATCCGTGTCACCAGCAGCTAAATATCAGAAGGCACTCTCCTGTCTATACAGATCATCACAGCTGTGGCACTCTAATGCTTTCCTTTACCAGAATATTGACCAGAACGGTACCAATGGCTACATGGGACTCCAATAACACAAATGACTGCAAATCACAGCAACCTTCAGGGAACAAAAAACTGACCCTCTGGGTTTATTTCATTATCTTCATGGTATGTCATGGAACTCAAAGTATTCCCCCACTCTTATCTTTGCCAGCAAGCCATCCTTTTCAGCACTGCAGGGCACCTGAGGAATGGGACCAGTTAGGGCAGATGAAGGGATTGCACATGTGTGCCTATGTGTGCCCACAGAGGGCAGGGCTACTTGCACAGCTGCTCACAGCAGGTATTTTCCTTTCTAGGAAAGTTAGGCTGGGATTAATTTCAACTGTACCAACAACACTGAATGTCTATTGCAATATTAGCAATTATGTGACAAGCCAAGTAGAAGGAAATATTTTTCTTTCAGAGAAGGGAACATGCTCAGGACCGATCTGGAGAGCTCCTGAAGGGCAGCATTAAGATCAGGAACTCCCTTTAATGTCCCCAGCAGCTTTGCTGTGCTTATCACAGCAGTAGGCATCTCCCCCTCAATGATGCCCATCTTTCTCAGCAGAAGCTTGGCCTTGGTCCAGGCAGGAGGACAAGGAACCACGTCAAGGCCAGCTACAGCCTGGAGACTTCAGCTGAGGCTGTCACTGAGGAGTCTGAAAACTAAACATTACCCACAGCACAGCACATTGCTTTGGGGGGGGCATAACTAAACAGGCTCCTGGAGCAGTTCAGGATGGATGATGAAATTCTGCTACGGGTCAAGGCCTTAATAAATTAACAGAGCCACAAGCTCTTCCTCGAAGGCTTGTTCAGAGCCTGACTACAGCATACCCAGCTCTGGAAATTACCACACAGCATTCAGTTCTCTAAATATCCTAATCACTAAGCATCAGGCGACAGTAGTTAGATGATTGGCATTCTAAATTGCTCTCTGCTCCTTGGCTCCCTGTGCTTACCATATTCGGTGTGTTCATGAATTTTTGGAGACAAACTACATAATTTGGCAACTGCAGAGGAGGTTTAGCAAGCGTGAACACACACTCTGGAAAGACAGTGTTAACACCAGTCGTCATCTTTTACAGCTGTTGACTGCCTTTCTTCTGCCCTGCTTTTCCAAGCTTTAGCAGGAAACTCTCCAGCAGTTGCTGAAGGGCTGATCATACACAGGGCAGACAAATACTCTTCCTGCTCTTCATGTTCTGATTGAACTTTTCTCCTTGAACCACAGCACTTGGCTAATCAGCATCATTTACATTTCCAGATATATATATATAACATTTGCTATTTCTGAGGCATAGCTAAGAAAGCAACTTTTCATCAAAACTACTTATGTACACAAGAAAACTCAGCACAAGGAAGACAGGGCGGAACAAGGAAGGAGGGAAAGAGCGCTGCCTTCTAGGTGGGCAAAAAACGCTGACATGACAAATCTTCCCCCTTTAATCAACTTAGTTTTCCTTCTTGAATGCTCATGATGACAAACTACCTGAACTGGAGTGGCCTGGGAGCTGATACACCTCAGTGTCTGCTGCAGTAAATTATTGCCTGGCTTTCCTGCTGGAGAGAGAGAGAGGTGATAGTGTTCCATAAGAAAGGATAAATGGTAATATCCACCATTTTTTCCCCCTCTGCAGCCAAGCTGCTTGTACAGAGCGCTTAGATTAGGGAGTCAGTACTACTAAAATAAAATGGCTCTCTCCCTTTCTTTATTTTCTCCCTAAGGTGAACAATGGCTATAAAAAAGCCATATATTTCCTAATAAATACTAAGCTGTGCTACAATCAGATAACTGAGTTTATGCTAAGTTCTAAAATGCTTTTTTTTGGAAACAAATAGTCATTCATATATCAATAAACACTGTGCACTTTATCATCATCCCGCTGGGTTTTCAGCTGGCAGAAGAGCTGTTTATTTTATGTATCTCCAATTGCTGATTTCTCAGTATCCCGCTGCTGCTATCCCCACCCTCCCCTCATCTCAGAGGTGCATGTGTGTTGCTACTGACACAGCTCTGATTCTTTGTACTTTTCTTCTCTATCATTAACCAGGTAAGAAGCTTCTGCTCAGCACGCCGTGGATGCAGGCTGGGGACGAAGTACGTGAGACTATGAACAGCTCCTGGAGTCCTGGATACTGATATAACTAGTGGGGACTCCACGACATGGTTCCACTTTGGCAGCTCCGGATTTAATTACACACTCCAGAAGGACTCAGGCTTTTGCATACGCACGAAATGCAGCGCACAGCCTTTTACCAGAGGTTTGTAGCTACAGCAAGATGCCAAACACGGTTCAGGGAGTGGGGCACTAGGAAAGAAGGAGGTCATGCTCATGCAATATCGAAAGTAGCAAATGAGAGCCAGGGGGTGAGATCCCTCCAGTCTCCACTGCTGCACTGAAGTCAGCTCAAGAAATAGGATGCCCGGGAAATGCTGATTAAAAGCAGCACATCACTTCTCTTTCTCAAAAAAACCCTGATGCTTACTGAGAGTGAGCTGAGAATCTGCTTGTTTTTGTAGTGCAGGTGATCAGCAGGGGGAAGGTGCTGGAAAACCCGCTTTGATCCTCTGCTGTGTCCATGGTGAGCATCCCTTGAAGTCGGCAGCTACCCTGGCAACCCCCAGATGAGACAGTGTCCAGCACACCTCTCACTTCACACCACACACAAGCTGTGACAACCCCCTTCCCACCACCTTCAACTCTCCCAAATCTCAGCAAGGCAGCTCCCAGCAAACCCAGAAGAGGATTCTATCAGCTTCCTTTCAGGGACCACTCAATCCCCTTAATGGAGGAGAGAGGTTGCTGCTCACTGACACAAGCCAGCTGCTTTCCACCAGCCCTCTTGAGGCACTGGTGCCAGGTAGGTGCTGTGACAGAGCTCCTGCCATCCATGGTTCCTGCACAGGAAATAATTCCCTGAGCAGCCAACACATCAAGCAGCTCTCATCCCCAATCCTGATCAAACACAGCTGAAAGGGGTGTGTTTGACACTGTCTGGCACTGTCACAGCTCCTGCACAGCCAGGTAACCACAGGCATTTATTGGATTTTTTTCCACTTGGCTACATACTATTAGAACAGCACAAAGTGCTGTTGCTTCCATCATTTATCATAATCATATTTCTTTTCCCTGAAAAGGCTCAGGTCCTAGGCATTTCAACTATTGCTAGTTCCATAGCATTGGCCTTTCCCCCTCCTCCTGAATCCTGTCTGTGAGTGAACATTAGCTCACAAGCTGCAGTTCAACACTGACTCTAACACAGCCCTGCAAGCTTGAATCTTGGGATCAGGGCTGCCCATGCCTGGGTTTGCAAGGTACACCCAACACCCTGCAGTCTGGTAGTAGCCAGGAACATGAAATTACTAAACAGCACTCATCATTTACTTGCTAGGCAGGTACGAAATCACAAGGAGCCTCCACACAAAGCAGCACCGCAGCAAGTGTTGTCAGTCAACTCCTCAGGGTTTTCAGATTCAGGCAACTCTTAGGTAAGCTTGCAGGTTCCCCATTTCAGTAGATATTATGGTTGTTTACTAGGTACTATAACACAACACAAAAATCCTACCCCTCTCTGGTGTTTACTGCATTTAAACCAAAGATATTTATGCTTTCCTGCTTATGTTACTCCCCTCATCTGCCACAACTAGCCTCTCCCCTGAGGGGCACAAGGACAGATAAGGAGACCTCTACCTGCCTCAAGTTTGCTTGAAACCAGAAAATGAGAGCTGAAAAGGAAGGCAACTCAGTAACAGAAATCTGCCTATAAAAATGGACAGAGTAAGGGAGACAGAACTAAAGAAACAGTGAGTTTATTCACCCATTTACCTTCTCCCACCTCGTATTCAAGCCAGAAGCCAACTGGAACTAGCTGACTCAAGATCATTCAAGATTCTGATCACCAGCTTGGAGTGAATTTTAAGCATTGGAGACACCACACTAATGATGTAGGAACCATTAAATCAAATCTCCTTGGACAATGAGGAAGAGAAATCCTGGAAAACTACCCAAACCAGGTGCAGATGAACCGAGTCAGGACTTTGAACAATCAACAATGCTCATCATGATGAGATTACATGATGGAGATCATCCAATTCTTTCTCCAAAGGTTTCAGACAGCAGAAGGCTGGAGAAATAAGGCAGAACAAGGAGGAGGAAGACTCCAAAGGCAGCAGACCCCGTGCCTTAAACAGCGTGTCCCCAGTCCTTCAGTTAAGGCCCTGGGCCCAGGGGGGAAAGATAAAACCATTGCAGCTGAAGATGGCACAACACAATAACCCAGCATTTTCCAAGAGCCAAAGGCAGAGACAGAGAAGGCACCGGCTCTGGAACCAAAATATCAATGCAATGACAAAACGATCACTTCCAGTCTATGTCTGGCACTTCCATTCCTCAAACACTAAACTCAGATACTTTTAAAAAGCAATGACCATAAAAAATGTCAGCGTGATTGACTGACCAGAAAACCATAAATAAAAGAGCCCTAAATTGCATCATTTGGGTAAATATGTATTTATACAGTTTGGAAAGAAAAGCCTTGTTATTCAACTGTTGGACAGCAGCAGCAACACAGGAGCTGTTCTGGTTTATAATGCAAATCATGTAATTTGGGACATGCATTATGGGCATTAAAAATGCAAAGTAAGATCCATGTGAAATGCTGTTAATTTGCAGTAGCCACTTTTCAAAGTATAATTTCTCAGACATTTACATATTTTTTCAGTAAAAAAAATAAATTAAACACTATTTAGAACATTTGCCATATCTCGTTTCTTGGATCAAGATACTTTTGAGCTACAGAAACAGAAAAATGGCAATAGAAACTGGTAAATTACTGATTTCCTTCCTTTTTTTTAATCAAATATAAATTAAATATAGGATTCTCATATTTCTAATAGGCCAAACATTTTCAATTACAAACAGTTTGATCTCAATTGAATTATATTATCATCTTCGCCAATTCCCGACCCCTGGAAGAGAATTTATGCTGAGAAAGAGAGGCACAAATTATCCAACAGCAAGAAACTCCAATCTGAAGCAGAGCTGTGCTCTGTGGGTCAGTCCCACAGAAGCTGGGCCTTAAGCAGGGATCAAGGGTGAAAAAGGACCAGTTTTGACCTCCATAATAGGAAGGCTCAGCTGGCCCAAGCAGGAGCCTCCCAGTTGCTCCAAACCTTTCCTGTAATTCTGCATGTGGCAGCTCCCTTCCTCCCGCTCCAAGCACCCCACTGAAGGATCTTCCAAGAGGAGGTGTCCAGGAGGTGCACACCTTCATGACATCTCGTAGCTGCACATTTTTCCTATAGTTACCTCAAGAACCTGTGAGAGGCTTCCCATGCCAGGGACTGCCCTGACAGCTGTGTCTCCTAGATAGAGAGCTGTCTTCTCCCTTCCTCCTGAACTGGCAGATTTAATCTCTGATTTGCAGATCCTTAAAAATATCACAGAGTCCAGAGGATTACTCTGTGCCTTTTCTTGCAATGCCATATTTCCCAGGCTACTCTCCCTGCTCTCAGGAGTGAGCCTGAAGTTGGGGCGTGCTCTCCAGGCAAAGCATCCTGCTGTCACTGCAAGACAAGGGGTACCAGAGAAAAAGAAGGACAGGTAAGTGAACATAGAGTATCTTCCCCCCTGGAGAAGTGAACATAGTGTATCTTCCCCCCACTACCTCCAGGCAACGTGGTATTTGAGGGAATGTAAGCCTAAACTGCCACAAAATGCAAAACCTACTAATATATACAGTTAGAAACCACGATTTTATATTCAAGTGCTTTTGTTTTGTTTCAGTTTTCCAGGAATTGCTCCCAGCTGCCCACTTAAATAAGCTGGCACTCAGGCCCAGGCTGCTCTCAGTAGGGAGCATTCTTCTTCCTTCACAGGAACTAAAGGTCTGTTGACACCCAGGTTTCCCCTGCAGTCACAAGCAGCCAGAGGCTGAGAGTTCTCCTATGTGTGGTACTAATTCCCAGAGAGGAGCTAGAGCAAAGAAACAGGATCTTTGGGTACCACTTGGGTCCGAGCCCTAAGCCCAGCTCTGCTGCAGCAGCGTCCGTGTATAACCCACGGCTAGACATTCTGGCATGTGCTCCAATTGCTCCTTTCTAATCCAAACCCCATCATACACACTGGGGAGCAGGCAAATCCACAGGCTCCAACAGTGTTTGGATCAGGCCCAGTAATACTTGGTAGCACTCCTGGAGGTTATCACACTGCAAGTATTATTTAAACCTGGCTACTGTGTTATTTTCCCAGCAGCAAGTCAAAACAATAACCCTTGAAGTGGTGAAGTCAAGCCACAGTCTTTGTCAGATTAACCCTCCTAGAGGCCCTCTAAAATCAATTGCAAATGTTGGCTCTGAAGGATCAGGAAGATAGAAGTTCTACCCACTCCCCTAACTTTCATTTCAAGTTGCAAAACCAATCCACAGTCCCATTACAAATCAGATCTGAAAAATGCTGCTTGATTATTTTTTAAAGAGCTCAAACTAGGTCACCAAAAATAGAGTCTCTAATGGGCTAAATGCGGAAAATGACTGCTCAAAATTAACAAGTTCCTGGGCTCCAGGACTACACAAAAGCTTTTTGAGTAGATTGCTTGCAACTACACAAACTGTATCCTCTGCCACACATGGCAAAAACCCAGCCTGCCAGATGCTAAGCGATCATTTGTGCAAAGTGTAAAGTAGTTTTCAAAAAACCATAAAGGGATTTTTATTCTTAGAAAATATCTCTCCAGCTTCTTTTCCCTTCATTAGGAAGTGCTTTATAAATGCGGTTCCCCAGACTGGCCAGCTGAGCCACCTCAAAGCACAGCCTTTCAGCTCCTGTTGCTGCTCCCAAGCACGTGGTAGGAAAGAGCACTTGGCCCCCGGACTAAAAGACCCATCGTAAGCTTTCCATAAAAATACCCCTTCACAGGCAACAATAGGAAATAGATACAGAGCATTTTTGCTGGGTAGCTCTGATTAAAGATCAAATTAAGCCCCCATTAAATGGTCAGAAGCCCTATCAGGCAGCCTTCTGAACTGCCACGTGAGAATCAGAACGCAGGGGAGTATCTGCTGTAATGTCAAAACCAGGATGCCATCACCAGACATGTCCTCCAGCCAGTGACCATGGTCCACTACGTAGGGGCTGTGGCATCAGAACTCACAGCTTTTCCATAATTTCCAGCAAGGCACATGCAAAGCCCAGGATCTCGGGGATTATAGGAAATGTGCTGGTGTTTCTCAGAGCCACCATTTATCACACACGTACCAAAAGCAGCAGCTAAATCCTAGACAAAGAGCAGGTCCAAAGAGTACCTACCGTGGGCACCACACATTGTCATACCCCCTCTCCCAAATCCAAGGAATAGCCAGCACATCTCCTCAACTCCCTGCAGCATTGCCTGTGGCCTCATGCTTAAACTCAGCATTATTTTGAAGGGGGATAAAGCACCTGTAGCTCTCCTGGATTGCTTCTCTCAAACCTAATTAGACTTAATACAGAAAACTATGACAAGGACTCTCAAAGTCATACTGTGAAAAGCTCTGATAATACAGAAAACAAAAAAAATTATGCCCCCCAATTGCTTTCTCCAAAGAATCTTCCTTTTCTGAACAAACATTTTCAAGGATAAAAAGAAGTTCTGCCGGATTTAAAGAAACAGAGAAAACATTCTCTTGGGAAGTACACACAGGCCCTGGTAGTAAACAGTTCTGCTCACGTTTTGGACATGAGTCACCATCTGCACAAAGATCATGAAAAATCCATCAAAGACAAGGACAGTCTTTTTTTCAGAGGATGTTTCTTCAGATGTACATTTTTGAGACACTGAAGCGAGAAAATGCCTGAAAGGCAGGAAGCTGAAGTGGTTCTCCATAGCCCCACCTTCACCAAATGGTTAGTCAAAACATTTAATCTCTGACCATTTCCTCTCTGTAACACGAGGATTTCGCTTAACACCCAAGACCCTTGGATAAGTACATGCCAAGCAGGATCTCCTCTGCAGCAGCCCACTGTCCCCTGCATCAGGAATGTGACTTGGAGATTTTCAAGGCTGTGTTTACTCAAGAGCACTAACAGGGAGGATTTGGTGTGCTCTGCATTTTATTTTTGCTGTACATGTCTACTGGACTGCATCTCTCACAGAAACGTCACTTTCCAGCAGACAGACTGACCTTTGAAAAAAGTGAAGCATTGAAAAAAAATTAAAAAAATTAAAATCCATAACTGAAGCCCCGCCATATGTTAGAGAGAACTCACTCCATCTCTTCAGATTGCCCACCCACACAGCACCTTACTGCACTCATCCTCTTACATCACACTACACAACATGATGGAACAACACATCAATAACAACATGGTGTGAAGTGTAACACAAAATTAGAAAGCTCTACACATACCTTCCCTTGAAAAGTTGCTTTGGTTTCTTTTTTTTTTTTTTTTTTTCTCCTCTGGAAAGTGCATATCTCAGGATACCAAGACACGGAGATGTTTCCCACTTCTGGGTCAGTGACATAAAAACAACCTGTGTAAGCAAGGATTACAGTGTGCTGCTCTCTGATCTCAGCTCAAGGGGTGGCAACGAAGTGACTGAGTGTGGTGACACCCAAGGGTGAGTCCAAACTAACCTTATTAACAGCCTTTGGCCCATCTCAGAATGGGCAAAAAAGAAGGCGCACATCGTCATCCTGTGCCTGCTGCTTGCTGTGCAACAGCCCTGCTGGACATGAGGAGAATTGCGGTGCAGCAGCTGCTGCTGGTCCAGGCTTTTCCACCTGGCAGTGGAAAAGGGACAGGGATGTAATGTAGGCAGGTGGGATTTACTTCAGTCTTTTTATAAGATCTGTGGAATTAGAAAGGCACTAAAAATAACGCAGTTGTGGTATTGGTTTTAAGGCCCATCACTAAAATTCATGCCAGTTAGCTCGCACCGCAATCTTATTTTTAAGAGCTCAATAGAAATACTGTGTTATTAAAATTATACGGGTATGTTTTACTCTGGTATGTTCACACATTTTTCCTTCAATCTCTCCAGCACAGTCAGCTGCCTGGCGCTGCACGGCGCGTAGGAGTCCGGACAGGCTTTCCCCACAGTAAACATGAGTGTGGCTTTCCAGCGTGGGCAGCCTGCTGCAGAGGTCTGCACAAATTCACCAAGGGCTCCTGTGATACAGTTCCACCAAAAATGTCTGTGGGATTGACATAGTTTAGACTGTAGGCACCAGTGCCATTTCAGCATACTCGTGTGTATGTGAGCACTGTTTAGCTGGCATTCAATTCCTGTGTGGTCGTGGGAGTTTGTACAGGGGGAGATTAATTTTACAGGACCGCAGCCTGAAGTCTTCTCAGGCAAATCGCCCCCTGATTTCACAAGAAAAACGGTCAGATTTTTAAGATTTTTACTCAAAGTTCTGTACGCTGATACCTTTTAATGTAGACTGTGACAGCCTTGTTGTCACAACATAGAACTTAAGCTTCATAGCAACAAGAGCTCATGCATGTGTTACAGCAAGTCTGTGGGAAGGTGGATGGAGTTGATCCAGTAAGGACTCGAATCCCTGTTCATTAAGGAGATTCCTTTGTCAGAATAGACACTAAATCGCCCCAATCTCAGCTCCTTCCCTTCTCTCCATCTTCCAAACATCATTTCCCTTCTCTTAAGCAAAAGGACCCTGAACATCTCCCGTTTAATGGCTTTGCTCAAAACTTGTGAGTTAAAATCTCGGTGCAGATCTGCACAGACAAGAGTGGAACCACAGATTCTCAAGTCAAGCTTCAGCAAAATTCCTGATTCATACCCTGATTTTACATACTGACAGTTACACGCAGCATTACTGTGCTCAGCCAACCAGCCTGTTGTAACCAGGTTACGGGCACAGCTTTAGAGAGGAAGATGGACTTGAGTTTAGACAGCTCAAGTATGCAACTCACCTGGTAATTCCCATGTGGGTGTTAAACTGGTCATAACTAAATTTTACACATATCTAGAATCAGGAATTATGAACCAAAGTGCTCCTAAATAGCCCATAAATATGTAATGGTATCAGAACTGCTTATGAGATGCAGAACATGCTCAATTACAGCAATGACTCTGTCAACTAGGGAAAAATGAGCACATCTTCTTTTGCCCCTAAGCAGTGGATCACGAATCCTCTAGAAAGAGCCTGAGCTGTAGCAGGCATGCAGATGGCTTTAGGAGAGGGTGGAGGGCAAGAGAAGGATGGGGACAGCCAGAGCAGGGTCAGGAATAACCAAAGCCTTCCAGTCATTTTATTATTTCATGCTCTGAAACAAGCTATTTCTAGCACTAAATACTTGAAAAATGCAAGTTTTTACCATATGACAACAGCGCCAAATACTCACTGAACACTCATGAGCCCTTCCCTTAGAGCCGTGCAGCAAAGCTGCACTTTCAAGTCTCAAAAGAGAGACATAAGGAGGGTGTAAGTCCTTTCATTAGCTATTTTCCTTGCAGAAATAATCATCAATAGCTGCACAGTGAGTTTGGAACTTGGGCAAACCATGCTCTCTCCATAAAAGAGTAAATAAATTGGGTTTTCCATCAATGCCTTGCTTTTGCCTGACAAAAAGTAGCTTTTCACTATTCAAATTGCTTCATTCATTAGTCAGTGAAGCCCCAAACATTAAATTCTGCTCATGAGATTGAAAAATTTAGGCCAGATTAAAAAAAAAAAAAAAAAAAAAAAAAAAAAAAAAAAAAAAAAAAAAAGAAGTAAGAACGAAAATGTGTTTTCTTGTGGCTGTAATAGGCACACACACTGCAGCACTCTTGCACTTCCCCACAAAAATCACCCATTCTCTGGAAGCCCATATCCATTTCTCCTGGTTGCCATCATTAATTAGTCAGCAAATCATTCCATAATAAAACACCATCATCCAAAACACCTGCATGGTTTTGCCACGCACCAGACATTCACGTCCTTTTCTAGACAGCAGTACAACATCTTCCTTTCTAATGCAAACTTCTACCCACCCACATACCCCACATAATGACTCAAAAGCAAAGGCAGCGGATTAATTATGCCTCTGATGTTCTCCAGGTTTTGTTCTCCCCTTTATCCAACTGTGAAAGATTGGCATTCCTAAATTCACAGAAGCCTTTCAGCGGACGGCTGTGGCTGTCGATCCCATGCACGGCAGAAACTCTAGGAATGACAACAGAGCAGAGTTGGCTTATGACACCACGAGAGCTGGCCTGGAATTTTTACATACCATCTCTCCAACCACATTTCTACACAGATAATTCCAGAAAAGTGAGTTTTCTTCATTTACTTTCTCAACCTTAGAAACCTGTTTACTCCCAGATTAGGACCAAAGCTACTGAGAGAGCAGAATATAAAGACAGTATGTTTTTATTCAAGGGATAATGAAGTATTCAAGAGCAATTTCCTTTCAAGCATCACTTTAAGGACAATAACCTAAAAGCTGGAACACACAGTAATTTTTTTTTTTAATTAAGGTGAAAATCATCTCAGAAATATGTAGATAGCTACAAAAAAACCCATAGCTTCTACTGTTCTTTTCAACTTCATTAACGACCACCAAAAGCTTTCTCCTCCTCCACAAAGAAGCTCCAGCTTTCATGTTTTTGCCACAGGCTCTTATTTATTAATAAAAATAACAGCTAATTCAATCTCAGTGCTGAACTGTTTGGGGTTTCATTTCTTATTAGAGACTAACTTCGGAGTTTTGCCATAATTTTGCTGTGTCTACAGTTTAGCTGATTTTTATCGACTCCTTTAATTAAAATGATTTGCAGTACAATACTAATTGATTTTGTGATACAATAATTAATAGTAATTAGTTAATTTTTGAGTAATTACCATATGTAATTTTTCCTCCCGCTGTCATTCTGTGCCTCTCAGAAGCCATGCCCTTAGGGCAGAAGAGGTAAAACAGCAATGTTTCTTCATCAAGATGTCCACAGAGAATGCAACTCCCTTCCTCTTATCCCAGTGTCTCTGCAAACCCAATCTGGTATTCCAATCACACCTTCATTGGCCCCCAGTAATATGTGTATCACTGCCAAGTGATCACCAAGTTACCCATCCTGTCCCTAGAAGAAAAGCTGAGGCGTTTCGTGGAGATGTTGCCCTGGAAATGCTAAGACATTGTATTTTAATTTAATTATAGTCTTAAACAATAACAATTTGTCTCCTGAGAGCATCATACATACACTATAAAATGAAGTTATTTTTTCCCCATTCCCAGCACCTCTGTCTCTCCTGACCTGTCACGTTGGCATCCACAGTGTAAGCCTTGGATCAAACACACATCCCTGTGAAGAGCGTAAGGGTTTCTCCAAAGAGAGCTCACACAGTACAAAATCATGTCAAGAGCTTACTTCTTCCTACAGGCCGAAAACTACCTGGGGCCTCACATCTTATTTCAGAGAGAACTCCCTAATTACAGCTCACATAACCTTTGGCTTCCAATTGAACTCAAGAACCTAACTCCTTTTGAAGCTGGGAGTTGCACATCCCGCAGATCCGCAGAGGCAGGAGAGCGGGGCAGGAGCAGCCAAGCCTGCACACTGCAGGATGCTGCACACAAGGAACATTCAAAAAGGCATTTTGTCGGTGCTGGTGGTCCTGCAGGCTGGAGAGCGCTGACCCCAGTGCACAGACTGCCTAGGGATGCTGGGCAAGTAAATTGCTTTAGAAGCACAAAGCACTTCTTAATGCAGTGTCAAACACAGGGGCCAGACCCCGGCACAGCAGACGCTCGAGGATTGTGAGTTTTTTATTTAAGAATCCTTTTCTGAGGCAGCATCTGAGAGAGATTTTGCTGCTGATATGTGTGAAGTGGAGCAGAGCAGATTTTATAGCCTTTAGAATCATAGAATGGTTTGGGTTGGAAGGGAACTTAAAGCTCATGCTGTTCCAACCTTCCACTAGACCAGGTTGCTCCAAGTCCTGTCCAACCTGGCCTTGAACATTGCCAGGGATGGGGCAGCCACAAGTTTTCTGGGCAAGCTGTGCCAGAGCCTCACCATCCTCACAGGGAACAATTTCTTCTGCGCATCTAACCTAAATTTTCCCTCTTTCAGTTTGAATCCATCAGTTCTTGTTCTATCGCCACAGTTCCTGATGAAGAGTCCCTCTCTTGCTTCCTTGTAGGCCCCCTTCAGCTGCTGGAAGGCTACTATGAGTGTCCACATAACCTTTGCTACCTAAAACCATGCACCCCTGAGTCATCTCCCACACTGCTGAAAAGCATCAAGAAGCTTCCACCTCAGAACCCCTGTGCATCACACCATAAACACTTCCAAGGCCACTAATGCACTGAAGAAGGTGACCTGAGCAACAGCACCCAAACCTGAATCCAGGCACATCATGGACCTGGCCCTGTATGATGAAGTAGATACCTGAAAGCAAAGGAAATTGAATGCCAGATTTACTTCCTGGGGCTGGGACATCAGAAAGATTTATAAACGCTTTCATTTTAACTGCTCTACCTTACTAACCTTTATTATTATAAAATTTTGTAGATTCTAAAAGCTGGTTTTCAAGGTGTTACTGTTTCATTTTCAACATAGACATATTTCTATCTGTTGCCAAGATCTAGAGCTGTCCTTGTCTAATATTTTGAACTTCAGACACCCCAAAGGTGAATCATAATTGCTCTGGGAATTGCTTTTCCTACCAGCTCAGTTCTTTCCACAGAATTGCAAATTTATTTTTCGACTGCTCTTATCAATGTTTGCTTTTTACATTTGTGTCCAGTGTTCAGCAGCTGGAACAAGCTCCCTTGGACATACAGGTGTTTTTAAAAGGTTGTCTACTCCTGAAAACCACTTTTTATTTGCAGAAGAGTTGCCTTGGAGGACTTTGTCAGTAATCCCTGATTTATTACACAGGAATTCACAGCCCAAAGCATTTGCTTGATGTTTTGTGATAGGCATAACCCGGAATTTTGAGAACACCTGAACTAAGACACCACAAAAGCAGGCACTTTCATAGAAAAACCTTTGCCTTTTGTTGCACAAGTTTTGTATTATTTTATTACTCCCATCATCTCCCTTTGGAGGCCGTACAATACCCCTAGGAGCCTGGTACTGTGCTTGTCTCTTGGCCTTTTGATGGGGGAACCAACAAGGATTTCACCTTCCATTTCTTGCTTGTTTCTGCTCAGTTGTGACTTCTGCCTAACTATTCCTCTGAACAAGTGGGACAAATAAAATCAGTACCTGCTTTGTTACAGATTATGTAAAATAGGACAAGAATGATAGAAATCTCATACCCTGAAATTGCAGCAACCATGTCACAGCTCTTCAGCCCAGAAATGACAGTCACAGCTCTCTTTAAGGAGGGAAAGGCAAGGGAATTGTATTTCAAGCTTGGAGCCAGAAATGCTCCACTGACTCAAGCCCAGCTTCCTGGCAGTGCCTCTTTCTCTTCCTTTTATCCTTTTTTATTTAACAGATAATTCTTTTTTTTTTCTTTTTTTTTCTTTTTTTTAAGTAATTTTGGAAATTCCAAAGGAAGAAATAATGCTTTTGTTGAGCTCAGACTGAAATATTTCTGAGGAGCTGACTGGAACAACCTGTTTCAGTTCAGTTCATCCTCAGCTTGCCAATGTGTTGCTTCACGGCACTTATGATTTATCGTTTTGCTGATTTTTAAGCCGAACTTGCAACTCAGAAAACACCGTGGTGAGCTGGTACTATCACTCCTCTCAACACAATTCACTCTGTCAGTGCCAATACGTTTCTGTGGGGGCATTTCATTCTGCCAAATTTCTGGATCCTTCAACTCGTCATCCCAAATCAGGATTACCGTAAATGTTGAAAGGGCAGAACTTTCCCATAAGGCAGGAATATAAAGTGCTGCGTTTAGCCTTGTGGTTCACATTGCTTCTGGTGGCAGAGAAGTCTTGTGCTGCTCTTCAACAGCTCATTATCCAAAATCATTTGGCTATGCATACCGAAAATAAAATAAATAAATAAATTTTAAAAATAAAAATAACCCTGCCAAGATTGAATGACCGAAGAGTTGAAAGAAAAAAAGCCACTTGGACTCACTGACCCTGCAGCTATTGAAAATCAACACCAAGGTGATCGTGGGAGGAATGAGCTGTGACAAGATGAAAAAGTACCTCTACTAACCTTATAAAAGAAAATCTATGAAACACTCAAGGAGATAAATAAAATCTGCTTCACGCAAGAATTATCAAGGCCTTATTATATCAGTAGGAATAATGACTCCCCTCTTGTCTCCTCTCTTTCTTCCCCCTAACTGCTAAACATACAGAAACAGAAAACTTCTGATTAGCTCACCAGAAATTGAGAGCCTCTAGTAAGTTCAACCACTGCAATTATTTTAACTGAAGGCAGACTGATCCAAAGTATTTTCTTTTTCAGTTTTCCAGATTAGTCTTTATTGGGATTGCAGGAGATGAACACATTTCAGACCCCTTCCATCAAGCAGAAAGGGAAAAAGGAACTGTGACAGCCGCACAGATGGTCTGTCCTCCTCCTTTCACACAGCTCCCCAACAAACAGATTCCTCACCAAAAAATGTGTAAGGACCTAATACAGATATAATTACCATTACTGGTCCTTACTCCACCATCCTCCTTCAAGAAAGTCCCCAGAGAGCCCTAGAGAGGGTCCATGCAGATATTCCTAAACCTGTACCATGCACAGGCAGAAGAACAGCACATCTTAAAAGAGGCGAGTGCATAAGGAAGACAAAATTTTGCACAACTAGTCAAAATAGATTGAAATAATTAAAAAGGGCTGCAGGGAGAAAGATTGAAAGGAAGATAATGAGCCAAGGCACTGGATGTCACTATTGGTGGAACAAGACAAAGGCAGAACAGCTGTGCAGGATGACGGGACCACTACCAGCAAGCTGGAAAACAGCATAAAATTAAAATGTCACTAATTTATTCATCCTTTGAAAGTTAAGATTTAGGTTTAGTATTACCAAGCAGCAACAAGTGAATGCCAGGCATCTGTTTATATCACCCTTCAATACAGAGATCAATAGATTGATTGACAGAGAAAGTTTGGACAACTTAATTGTGACAGCACTTTTAGGGGAAAAATAACAAACCTGGGGAAACTTTTAGGGGGAAAATAACCAACATTACAGGGTCTGTAATGCAGTAGATGATGTGAGGTATTTAAATCTACATTTACAGGTTCTAGAATGTCACCGAAATTGTAAGGACTGGAGCAATTGGAAAAGCTACTGAATTTCTCATTCAAGGCTCAAGATTAATCAGCCTGTGGGAGCACTGCTAGTGGTGACCGTGCCCACATCAGGAAGGCCACACTTGTGCTGCACAGTGTCCTTCCTATAAGAATAATTCACTGTATTTATATATACCATGCTTAATATATACATACTTAAACATACCATGTTCATGTGGCAGTACATGTCCACATCCACAAACCTTTTGCAAAGCACAGCTACATAAAAGCCACGTGGGGACAGAGTTCACACTGAAGGTATAGTCAGTAATTCTGATAAATGGATGAGCAATGTCAGATTCCCGAGACAGGGAACAGGAGCTGCAGAAAGGGCAAAGCACAAGAGAAGCTGGTCACAGCCCTCTGGAAACCAATTTGCAACTTGGCTTTGTGATTTCTATTCCTAACAGCGTGCACAATTTAAATACGTGATGTGAGGTTCACACATAATTTTGTGAATCATAACTGTGAATCTGATTCACCTGCATTTATTTACTGAGTTAAGTTTTAGGAGAATTCATACTATGCCAAAAGAATTATTTGCATATTTAACAGTTATGTGAGTTTTAGCACATGTGAACCTCCACTTGATGATTCACACAATAAACATTATTTGTCTTCAGCATTCCATGAAAACCATTTTAAAAAATAGTACCAGTCACTCAGTAAGATATCAGAAATTATTAAGGATTGCATATGTAGACAGTAGCAAAACTTGGTATGATTGAACAGAACTTATTAGCAAAAACATCCCTCAGAGAGTTCTCTGCCAACTCATGGTACAGGAAATATTTTTCCAAAGTACAGTAGATGGCAAATTCTTGCAAATACTAGAAGTGTGTGAAGAATATGAAATTGGCCATCAGTAATTTGATAACCACATCAGGAGAAGAAATTTCAGACCCTTAGAAAGTGATTACTTTAAATAAGCATGTACTTACAGTTCATCTTTATTTAGCACAGTAAAGTATATACTCAAGTCCTGCAAGCAAAAGGCACATAATCTGAGTTACACAGAGTCAAAAAGCTTTGCTGGATGGTCAGCCACAGACTCCAGACTGCAATGAATGGTTGATGCACCTACGAGATGGACTCCAGCTAGGATTAGTGATGGCAAATAGCAACACAGTGACAAACACATTCAGAGAAGATAATAACATGCAAGTGTGGTGTTGAACACGAACGCTGGACAGGTTCCTGGCAGTCTTACACAATCTACACCATCACTCCTTTCTACACTACATATAATTCAGGCAGAAGCTTTAGCTCCACATGATACAACTCTTGTGTGGACAGAAAACACTTGTGATCAATTAATGAATGCTCCCAGAAGTTAAAAACCTGAGAGCTCCACAAGTTCTGTGTTTTACCTGCGGAGTTTGTCCCAGCAACACTCGAGAGCTGATGGCTGCACATGCCAGTTCATGTGTTGCAACAAGAAAACTCTTTTCCACTTTCAGAAGAAGTGTGACTCAGGAAAATCCTTCCTCAGTTCCACTTTTTCAATATCCTGACAGGTATGCTGAAGCCTATGAAACAACATCAAGCCTTACAAAGTGGGATTTCCCATGGTCTCCTGGTCAAGAGTAGGGATCTTGTGAAGCATTCCAAGAAGCCTCTTCAAAGGTCAGTAACTTTCAGAAGGAAGGTTTAAGCATCAAGGTTTCTTGCTTTAGACAACATGTTCTCTAGAAGAATAAGCGTGGGAGTAAAAAAGTACCATATCTTGTCAGAACCAAAATGCTCATTTTGAATAGTATTAAAAATGCCTGTACATTCCCAAAATCTCTGGGAGAGGGTCTTTTTCCAAGTAAGAATGCAGTCCTACCTGCTTAAACCATAAAGACTATCCTTTAAGTGCACAGCATTTTGTAAATGCCTCCAAGTGGCTCTCGACACTATAATTTCCTTCAGGCGCCGTAAGGGGCACCAGCACAGACAGGGGAAATGTTCACTGCCTGCAGGTTCTTTGAATTATTTCAAGGCACTGCATTTACTCAATGAATTTGTTTTCTAGCATTTTTTTTTTATCTATGGGAAAAGAAAGCTCTTAACTGTTTTGATAGTAAGTATACAAAAGACTGTTTATTCATATCATTACAGCACAGCTTGAAAGTCCTTGTATTTTTTCTTTATTTTTCAACTATTAGGGCAGGGGAAAACACCAACAACCAGATTTATGAGGCTGGCATAGATTCAAAGCCAAATTTGATCAGAAAAAGCTTTGAATATAAGATACAATAACTAAGTCAGCGCTGTGAAGCTTTTGATATATGTGGTCTTCCCCCAAGCCATGAAAACCTACCAGGAAAGCTTCAGCTCATCATACTCTTTTAAGAAATATCCAAAGGCTCCCCAAGCCCAAATCTCTTTGGAGTGACTTGAAAGCATCATCCATGCTAAGTGTTATCATCTTCTCCATGACTTAAACTCCAGCTACTTGAAGGTTATCTCAGTGCAGCAAGAGAGGCACTCAGAGAACACCAAACTGGAAGGCAAGTGACTTGCCTCTGTGCAGAGGCACTTTGCTTTGGAAAAGAACAGATTTGATTTTGATCACAAAACATCTTTGTACGACTCGCTGCCACTTCTCACAGCCTCCTGAAATCTTCATTAGTTTGCAAAATGAACGTGGGTAATGGCATTTTGCTTTGTTCATGGCCTTGTTTACTTACTACAGGAGTATAAAACTGAACAATGGGATTTGTCAGGGATTTATCCCAAGCTCAAAGTCATACATTTTCTCTAGGTCTCAAGTCCTTTTCACAGAAGTGAAACATGGGCAAAGTCTCTTGTCCTGTTTATCTCTGAACCCAAACGCCTGTTGTGGTGCCCATGTTCAAACCTTGATCGAAATACCATAATGACCAGATGGTTTCTTTTCACCTTGGTGGATCATTTCCAACTGCCAGAATACAAAGGGGTAAGGGTAAAATCTCACTTTTCAGAATCCCCTGGAGAAGTTTGGCTTGTGTTCAAATTAGGAAGGACTGGCCTTTCCTTGTCTGCCATTTTTTCAGCCTTGGTCTGCTTTGCTTCTGGAGTGGCTAAAAAATTTCCTCTGCCTAGGAATACTCTTATTTTTGTACTCCAAAAGCTAGCAGAAACAGCGGGAATGCTAAGTGGAAAATAATACAGGTTTTCAAAAATGGGCAAACTGTGCAGTCACACACCTTCACACAGAACCTGAGAAACAAGATTAACACCACCAATTGGTAGGTTCAGCCAGTGTTCACTACCCCCTAAGAACCAGTGGCACTACTCTCTTCAGACACAACCGCTCTGAAACGCCTGCCCTGGCCCGTGGATTAGTAGGATTGACCCCACAGAGAGCACAAGCTAATGCACCCTGTGCCCTCTCCTGCGGTTTTAAGTTGAGAACATATCCCCACAGCTGTCTGAGAACTCATTTTGTCAAATCTGTAGAAAACTGGAAGAAACAAAGTTAACTGTCGCCAACTCCGACGCACGGCTGGTGGCTCCGACAACCCAAGCCTGGAAAAGACTACAAACTCCATGGACATGATCTGTGCCTGAGGTGACGTTTGGCTTTGCCTTGATTAGGTCTGCACTGACCAGAGCAGAGCAGCCTTCTGAGACTGGGCAAGAAATAACCTCTAAACTACATGCACAGTAAAGCACATCGTGCAACTATTTGCTGGTGGTTTGGTAAGGAAGCTTTCAGCGGGTTTTTGTTGGTGTTTTTTTATTATGTTTTGCTTGTTTGTTTTTTACTAGGATGTAAGAGATCTAATGCACAAAGAAGTGGTATATAAAAGAAGAAAAGGAGATTTAATTCATAGCTCTCTTTCTCATAAGCTGGTTTATCCCCCCTTGTGGAATGCAGCTTTTCCACTATTAGTGTCCATTGGAATAAGGCTTCTGAGTAAGTACAAGAATTGATCAGAGAGTGAATTAAAGTAGCGGTGGGCTCAAAACCATCACAAAAATTAAAAAAAAAAAAAATCCCCTAGGAAATGGGGGATTTTTGAAAGATATTCAAAGTGCCTAATACAATCAGCTGATGTGAATCTTTCCCTGAAGGAATGCAACCTCCTATCCCAGGAACATCATGCAAGCATCTGAATTTGCTGCTGCTCGTATCATTTACTCTCTTGGCATCATGGCAAAAGCAGATGCCACAGAACCCTCTGCAACAAAATCGTCAACAGATGCGATACAAACACTAAGGTAAGGATTAGAGAATTCTGAACTAGTTTAAAAATAATCCATCAATTAAAAATTATCCCATAGCTAAAGAGGGGTTTCGAATAAACATTTTTATTATGCCCCAGGAAAATTTCGCTTGCCTTGGAAATTATGGACTTTGGGCCACTTCAAAAAGACCAAAAAAACCCCAGCAAACCACTGGATAGAGTTATAGTGGAGATTTGAGCAGTAAAGTTTTTGCTTTTCACATTTTTTTCAGGGTTTTGCTGTGGGGTCTTTTTGAGGGGGGACTTATATTCTGAAGACACTAACTGATTACCCTGAAATCCTGCATCCATTCACTACAATCGACACAAGTTCTAATCTGTCCTACTATTTTATAAGTCAGAGATCTCATTACACCAATAGGGACACAGACTTACTTCAAAGACAGACTCTTTAGGGACTCTTTCGGTGCCCATATCTTCAGCAGACATATTTCTAACTTATTTCTAAACCCTGTAACAGAGACTTCTCTATGGATCTGATACAGAGATACGTCAGCATCTACAAACAAGCTTTTTTGTGCCACTAAGGCTTGAATACAAAAACACACTGAAGAAAGGAAAAACAGAGCCATAGAGTCTATAAAATTAAGTTAAAACTTATTAAATCCTTGCACAGACACTTTTCTAGATGTAGGAAGGCAGGTTTGAGTTCAGGTGGCGTGAACTTTGTGCTCAGGGAACGGTTGGGATCCCTGCCTCTTGCTAGCCTAGCATCTTAAAGGGAATTAGAATTTCTAACATTGCAATTTTAAAAGGAGTCAGTGAAAATCCCTCACCCCACTGTGTGAAAAATTTCCTCATGTTTCTCTTGGGATAGTGATTTTAGACAGATGTGCTGGGAGCCAAAACCTGGCTGCCCCCCCACAGCGCAGGTAGCAGGCTATCCCCCTCCCTAACACAGCTTCCACCTCCTATAGTTCACCAGGATTCACATGTTCATGTTTTTTCCCCTCCCTATGCCCCATCTCCACTTTTGACAATAGCAAGAGGGAAGAGTTTAAAATCTCAGCCCCCACAGAAAGTTTCACTTCCGAAGTCGGATTCAAGGCACTTTCTAATAAAACCCAACTCACTGATTCTTCTCACCTACATGCTGCCTGTTCACAGGATACTCTCTGGGAAAAAGTACAACTGGAGAACCTAACAGAAACATATTTTGGAGTAACTTCCTGAAAAGGCAACAAAAACCAACCATCATTTACTCTACTTCAAAACACAACATACTCTGACAAATGTGAGTGACAGGATGTGGTTTTAAAAGGGTAGGAGCAATATCCTACCAGAGAAAAAAAGAGATACACACTCCCAGACACAGTTGGCCAAGAAACGCCAGTTTTAGAAAGAACATACAAAACTGTAAATGGCAAAGACCTTCAAAGGAAAGCTGAAGTATTTTCTTAACAGAAACAAAAAGTAATTTTATAAGAATTTTTTTTTAAATGTTTAATTGAAAACATATAGAGGGGAAAAAACCCCATAACCTAGTGGATACTCCTTATTTTAATTTTGGTCATTTAAGCCAAGATCCCTTGATCAGCCTTGAAGCACATGAAGTGAACTATTTTGGAGATGCTGAGCCACACTGCACTTGACGGCGCCGCCTTCTACCCCACCTACTACTTCTTGGAGACCTGTAGCTGGGAGAAAGTGGAAAGCTGCTCCCTACTCTTTAGCTGAGGACCATCAAAAAGATTTTAGATCAAATAAAAAAAAAAAAATTGGAAAGCGCTGCCTGCACTATGAAACCCAGGATATTCTTTCCCAACTGCTCAGCATCAAAGTGCATCCTCTGCAGGGCCTTTACACTTGCTTGATCTGCCACCCCGAGCCTTTAACTGACCCCCTTTCTGTGACTACTTGCTGTTCTCTCACAGTATCTTAGAAAAATATAAAATGTATTGCTTTTAGTAAGTATTTCCTACCCAGGAAGGCAAGTTAAGTGCTTAGAAGAAAAAGACAATAATCTCATTACATGACACCTCTGTTTTTTCTGTTTTCAACACAGATCTACTCTCTGCCTTTGGAAAACAAGAGATTTTAAATTACACCTTCTCTGCAATTACTAGGCTTTTGTTTTATACTATTTTGTGAGACACAACTCTGATAAAGGAATGTTTTATAAAGAAAGAGAAATCATACTTGTCTGTAGGTGCCAGGGTGGCCATTTGGTTAAGCGGCTGCTCAGAGCCCTCCCCAACCCACAAGTGCAAGAGCTCAGATCTCACTCCAAGCCTTAGCAGAATGAATAAAGATACACAAACAGCTGGAGAGGAAAAACACCAGAAATTATCCAAGACAGCAGTGTTTCAGGTGAAGGACAATACAATTTACCGTTCACTTGCAATTACTGCTGTACAGCTCAGGTAGCTCGAAGCTCGTCATTGCTTCTATTGATTGTTTTCCAAAAAAACATTTGCTATTGAAGCTTAAAAAAAAACAAAAACAAACCAAAACCAACCCAAAATCTTCAACAGGCTGGTTGCAGGTGTCTGTTTAGATACCAGCCCGTCACTAAAGGTAAATTAATTTTAACTGGCTCAATAACAGGCAGAGGCACAGAAAAGGAAAAGATATCTAAAGGCACAATGGAAATTAATAGAGAAATTCCCCTGGATGGCTCCAGTGCTGCCACATTTTTCCCTGGTGAAAGCACCACACCAGCCCTTATCATAACCATGAAATGGGACAGAGTAACAGCATATCACCTGGCTCCCCACTCTCCTTTATTCTGGCTCCTCTAAATATTTATTGAAACTGATAGGCAAGGCACTGCGCTTCAGCTGCTCTAGGGCCAACTTTATCATGTTCTTCCACACAGGAGTAGGCTCATACTTAAGATTCTTCCAGATTTTGGAAATAACTGCAAATCTCTAGCATACAGGGACTAATGACAGCTTGAAAGAACCAGCTCTAAGCCACTGCTCTTACAGCAGGAATGAGTTTACTGCAATCTGATGTTGACTTATCCACAGGAATAACAGGTAAACTGCAGCCAGGTTCAAAGTTCAGAGAAATGTCTGTGCTTACCTGGACTACCCTGGCCTCTTGAGTCTGACGGACTGCTGCAATCTTTGAGAGATTTCTGGTACTTCTGACACTTGTTACTATACCTGATATGAAACAAAACAATCCTCCACTTCAGCCTATTGCTGTGTGCTCTATTTCTCCTGGATGTTAGTTATGACCTGCACTGCAGTAGAGGCTGGGAGCAACACTGACCCAAAGGAGAAATTCCCTCCCTTGGGCATCTGATGGCCAAACTCCCAAGAAATGAGAAAACCATGAGATGCAGCAATCTCTTGTGAGAAGCAAACAGAGAACTCAGGGATGAACCCGCAAAGCAACCATCAGCTGGAGAGAATATGCTCGCACTTCCCCTTGGGGAGGGATTTGCTCCGCCGGTAGTGAAAGTTCAAGGGAGTTGGAATTAAGGCCGGAATGCACATTTCTAGGCTTTCAGCAAAAGCTCTCCCACTAAACAGGGGGGAGGCAGCATCTGAGGGGCATCTGGATTGAAAGACTGGCAGGTTACATAGCGTAAAAAAAGGTGAAAAATAATGGGAAGAGTGAGGTTAATTAAACATTTCTGAGACTTTGAAAAAGGTTAAGGTCCCCTCCTCAGCACAGGCAATGCTTTGGGACAGAGCAGACGGCATCTCTCCCACTAACAAGCTGGTTTTCAGCCTTATTTAGCGTTTGAGCGAGTTAATTTTCCTAAAGCATTCAGCTATGCAGCAGCACAGGCCCCTTCTCACAAGGCATGTTGTTCTGACAGATCAAAACCCTGTTGTTTTTAAAGTCTCGTTAAATACATACTCAGCTGTCAGACATTAGCGCACATTACAAAAACGAAACTGATGGTTGGGACTGAAAATCCGGCCTGATGTGCTGTCCCTAATTTACCCCGGCTCTTTCAACAGACTCTTCCGAGTGTGTGATCCATTACAGCGTTCTCACTGTAATGCTGACACGCAAAAAATGGATGAGTCAAAGGCAGAACGTCAGGTCAAATTTTTCAAGCTTAACTCCGAACTTAATTGCATTTAGAGGTGTAAGTCAAACTATTACAACTGTCTTTAAGGCAATCTCCTCATGTAGAAGGGAGTGTATATGTCCCACACACAGGTACACCTGCTAACCCTCACTGCTATTAACTCGATACAGCTGCTGTGAGACAGAACCCCTTTTTTTTCATTTTCTACTGAGTGCTGCTGAATAATCAGTTTAGCCTGTAAGTCAGGAACCACAGGCATCGTTCCTGTCAAGGCAAGGGACTTAAATATAGAAACACATGGGGATTTCATAAAGAGTGGGACTTGGAAATCACTAAAGTCGGAGCTGAAGTTCATGGGAGCAAGGCACTGTGAGTCTCTGCAGGATTTTGTGTGTCTAGTTGGAAGTCAGTGGCGAACATGACCCCGTTGGAGAGCGCAGCCCATGTGAAACATGAGACATGTGGCTCAGATCCTGGCTGGGGACTCAGCTTCACTGGAGACGCAGGTACTGTGAATATTAAAGCTGGTGGACATCAACTGCAAATGGGAGAACAGTGCACTGGATTTTTATGCTAATACGATGCTGGTGGCTCAGTGCAAAGGTTGTAGAGGGAAAAAATCAGCCACTGGAAAAAAGAAACTGGAGGCAATGGCATGTGGGATAGGAGCCTCCCCAGAACCAGGGGATGGGCTGCTGCTTGGCACATCGTATAGAAACCACTACCAACACCACGTATGGGCTAAAACGTTGAGATTTGAAGCCAGACAATCAGCATCATACCTCAGTGGGGATGTATCTGTCCATCCTAATCCTAAATCACAGAATCATCATAGAATGCCTTGGATTGGAAAGGACCTTAAAGATCTTCTGATTCCAACACCTTGCCATGGGCAGGGATACCTTCCACTAGACCAGGTTGCTCCAAGCCCCATCCAATCCAGTCTGGAACTCTTCCAGGGATGGGGCAGCCACAGCCTCTCAGGACAACCTGTGCTAAGGCCTCACTGCCCTCACAGTTTTTTTCAACTCCCTGGATTGTTTGGACTGAAACACCACAGAGCAGAACTCCTCTTCTGAAATAAGGTTTCCCGTAACGATACTCGGGTGAGGCTTTCTGGACCGTGTCACCATACAAATACTGTACAAACACAGACCCAAGGTGTTATATTGTGCCTTTTTGTTTCAAATGTAAGAATAATAATTCTCCCACCCAAGAAGAATCCTCTTGTTTGTTATAGTCCATTTTTTAAAAGAAAAGACTAAGCCTTCTTTGGCTGCTTGGACCAACTAGTTCGTCACAAAGTGAAATTTCTTCTCTTGATCTTCAAATAGCCTTTGAAATAAACAGTTGTTGCAGCAAGAGAAAGTTTGGGTTCTTTTTGTCATCAGATTTGAGATCAAGAAGAGATGAGATGTTCTAGGATGAAAGGCAGAAATGCCAGATAAAGGACTGAAACCCAAAGAAGGTTTAGAATAAATGTGTAAAGGTGCTGGGCTTGGTTCCAGAGTATGTATTCTCTCAGTGCCTTGTGCTGGAAGCAAATAAACACCAGAAAGAAGAAGAGGGTTGGTTGTGCAGTGTTGGGAATGAGCCCACCATCTCCTGTGTCTAATACCTGATCCTAATGGTAGATTTATGATGTTTGAGAGATTTCTAGATGCAGCCTTCCTTTGCCCTTTGTAAGTTCATCCTAAGCAATGTTTTCATTAAAGTCCCAACCTTTTTGTTTTTGGAAGCTTTGCCATGAATTAGCCTTCAGGTGAGATTTAGACCCTCAGGTATTCTGACACACTATCCCAATTCACTTTGGGAATCCCTTCTTGCCCCTCTCCTGTGCCATAGCTTGTGTGGCCCCTGCCCAGGGCCCAGAGGTCCAATTACTCAAAGGTAATTCTTTTTGGTTGGCTTAAACAAATTCAGCCTGGTTGCACGTAGGATGCTGCAGAAACAACTATGCAGAACCAATAACATCAGTCACAAAACATACCCCCTTCATTTCCCAAGCCCAAATTTATAAAGGGAGCACAGCACAAATGTTATTTCATTGCTCAATGTTCTTTTAATGGAGAACACCCTCCATTTGGGAGGGGGTGGTGGTGGTGGTGTGCTTTAAAGTTCATTTTTCAATTTACAAGCCCCCTACGTACTTTTCATCAGGATCACATCAGGGACACCCTCATATAATCAGACAGAAACAGGTTCAGCATAGGAAGAGCTCTGACAACCTGTGGGAAGTAGGCTAAAATCCATAATAACTACAAAAAACAAACTCAAATCAAGGTAAACCAACAAAAAACATAATCGAAAAGGTGCAGATTAGGGATAATCAGCGATTATTGCAGTGAAACAATTTCACACAACAGAAAGAAAGAAGGGAAAGCAAAAACCAACTGCCAACCTTCCAACCTCAATTCAGTTCACGTGGGCTCAGCATCTTCACTGCTGACACAGATCTAAACCCTTCCTAAGTCTGGAATAAAAAAAACCACCAAAATTGCTCGGTAAGCTCTACAGCTCCAGCAGCAGGTGGGTGCTCACAGAAAGCTGAACTGAGGTGCTCCAGATAAAACTCAGGGCCGGGAATTACTGGGTCTGGAACACCTTGCAAATATTTTTTCCATTCTTTGATTTTTATTTATACCATAGAAACCTGTTGCTCTGGATTAAGCACCAAAAAATTAAGACACCCAAACACTGACTTTTTTTTCTGTTTCTGTGTCATCTCCTATGTTTCATTTTGCAATGCTGTTAAATTCAGTGGAGGTGTCTAATGTTCTTTAAAACAAATTGCAGTTGAGGTGTTCAAAAAAAAACCAGCCCACACTTATTTCTTGTAAAACCCCACTAGCAGAGATAACAGCATGTCTAAGAGTCCACTAATTGGAATTTAACTAAATAAGTTAAACAGCTTCACAGTACCCACATATTCTTAACTTATAAGCAAACAAACATTATAGAATTAACAAAGAGGTGCCAATCTAATTAAAATCAATCCACAGATATCTCTAAACACCAAGGGAGCCTGATTAGAAGCTGTTTATAGTAGCTGCTTAAGCAAATTGCGGAGGACTAACAGTTCTGATCTTGTCCCTTTCCAGAAGGATTTCTCTCACCTCCAAAATATTCCTTCAGCTTCAATTTATTTAAAGCTGATGTTTTGAAACAAACTAGCATCTTTTGAGGCATAATCTCTTCTAAACAGTGGGGGTTGAGAAAATGTATATTATAGCAGTGACTGCTTCTTGTGCATCATCACACGCTCATGAGGCTGTTGAGAAAGGAGCCAGTGGTGTTCAAAACTGCCCAGCCAGGAACTGCCCAGGACTCTGGCACTAGTTTCTCAAATACACTATCTGCTTTTTTGCAGTGGAACTGATCACAAATAAGCCTCTCCACCAAATTTTTGATGGAGCATATTTATCCAGACCTCCCATACCTTTTTCTTTCCCCCATCAGCTTTGAGTGAGCCCCTTTTGCAAAATAGACAGTAATTTTCCAAAAGAATTTTGCAAATTTGCCACAAAATTTGTGGCAGGAGTGGGACATAAGAGAGACTTTGAAATACAGGAAATGTTTCATCTCCTCAAGATGTCCACAGGTTTCCCCTGGAAACTGCTCCTGTTTCTCATTCAGGCAGTGCTCCTCCCACAACCTGAACTGCACTGGCCCAAGAGCCTTTGAGGGTGCTCAGAAAGTTTTAGAGTGTTTGTAGAAGGTTTCATTTGGGATGAGCCTGAAATCATCACAGCTCTAAATATTGTCAAGGTTGTAGATCTGATGCCTGTACAGGCCATTCACTCAAGAGTCGGACTCAATGATTCCTGCGGGTGGGTGCCCTCCAACTCAGATTATTCTGTGATTCTGTTCTTTCATCTGTCACTCACCTGCAAAAGGAGGTATGCCAGACACCTGAGAGGGGGGGCTGCAAGGAAAAATAATCCAGTTGGATGCTAACTATTCCCAGGGAGATACCCAAACAGAGAGAGACACAAAAAGGGAATGGGAATGGATGTCCTACGACACGATGCCGTGATCCAACCCTGTTACTGTGCACATGAACAGCCATGCCTGTGGCTGGAAAACGACAGCACCTGAGCATTTTTGTGTACATTTGGCTCATCAGGAACACAGCACATATTGCACCCTAAATAAGGAATTTTTTTTTTCCCCAAGGGAGAGAAGGCAAGATTCCAAAAAACATAGCGATCTGAGTGAAGAATGAAATTGTGGCTGAGAGGTAACACTTTAAGAAAGAAAAAAAAAAACAATTTTTTTTAACCAGGCCATGCTGGCTGCTGGACAGAGATGCTCTGTAAATCAAGAGGAAAATTATGAGCCCTAAGCAAATTTTTATGCACCTTGAAGATAGTAAATCTTGAAAACTCCTCAAGCGAAGTGGGTTCGAGCATAGAGTGGTATTTCTTCCCTTGCATGACCTGTGTATTGCATGACTAGTCTGAACACAGATTGTATTAACCCCCCTCACCTTTGGCAAAAGCACTGAAGTGGGCAAAAATTGCAAAAGGAGACAGAAGTTATGTGAGATGTTCTTCAGAACCAAGAAATCCTTAGAAAAGATGGGGATTGAAACACAGCAGCCTCAGGATTGTCTGGCCTGGACTGTCTGGGGATTTCATAGGGCCAATCTGATTCGTGGGACCTTCTGGGACATCCAAACACATGAAATCCCTCAGCATTCAGGTGCTCTTCCTGCTCAGCCACACGAGACCCTACAGTCTAAAAAGTCAAAGGGCAGAGATGACAGAGCTCCTACAGCACCTGGACCTGCTCTCACGCCTGTAATTACATATTTTTGTCTGAACTGTTTTATTTCTTCTTAGCCACAAGACCAGCATCCACGGGGAGATGCCCATCTCCACTCTTCTCACCTCCTCCTCCTCCTCCTCCTCCCTTGGCCAAGCCCAAAGGTAGCAGCAGCAGAATGTGCAACCTCAGGCTGTGCAAGGACATCTGCAGCCCTGAACAAATCCCTCACTGTTGCTCTTTTAGGAGCTGAGTGGGAGAGCGAAGTCTAGAGGCTCAATCAGTGGGTGCCGCCCCTCCCCTGCCAATGGCACAGCTGCTGAAGTGCATTTGTTTTTAGAAAGATTTTTTTCAGCATCCAATTCACAGAGCTTTGCTTTTTCCTTTTTTTTTTTTTTTTTCCCCTAATGTGTAAAGTGCTTTGTGAATGGGCCAGCTAAAATTATTTATAATGAGCTAATTTCCATAAAATTGGACTAATTAATTTCCATGCTGCCTGATGAAAATTGCTAACATTGGCTTTTTACTGACAATTGAGGTCCCGCAGGCAGTTTCACACCCATCTGACTGGAAGGAGGTCCAGGCTGGATCCTCAGCAAGTGTAAATCAGCAGATAGATAGTAAAACAAGCAAAACAGTGTCCTCATTTACACAGGAAAAACAGTTTAGGCCACTTCACAGTTTATAGGGGGGTAACAGTGTGTTATCTTCAATTAAGTGCATATATAAATAGAGAGGCACAACATAAAGTTACTTCTTCCAGCCTCTGAAAGCCCAGCAAAGACTTAGCTCAAGTAAAATACATTTACCCTCCAGTGGGTTTAGGGAAAATATCAGCCTTGATGCAGCAGTCAACCAGGAGGTGACAGAAGGGACAGCTCAAAGGGAAAAGAAAAAAAATTACAGTAATGCTTCAGTGCCTTGAGGTTTCACAAACAGCCAAGGGATTTGTTTGCTCCTAATGGATTTGCATAGGAAAATTGCCACTAAAGGGATTAATATCACCCTTTAAAAGAACATTTCACACAGTATTAGTGGGTACAGGTCTGTTTACGGCGAGTTCTGCTGGGAACAGTTGACTTTGCAAAACAAAACTACGATGACCTACATAAAAGGGATTTCACAGGTACAATCCAAGGCAGTATTTGGTTGGGCTCAGAAGCAGAAAAGTGCCCCTTGTAGCATCTTTGTGTTGTGGGCTACACTTTGACATTATTTTCGAAATCACATGAAGCTTTAAGTGCCTAAGCCCACACACCAACAAAGGAAACTACCGTGTGCATTCAGAAATGTGTTACGGAGTTGCATCATGGGCATGAGATGCTTCTTGGACTCCTAACTAAAAATCAGTTGATATTCTCATATTATTCCCATCTGAACTCTTCCCAGTAAGCTCAGAGGTCTATGTTTGGGACCATCACACCCTCTGTGATGTCAACATTCACACTTCCAGTCTCCCTAATAACACAGACCATCTTCCTTAGATGGAAAAATCTCTCAGGTTAACACTCTGGACCCACTTGTTTGCTGTACTACAGTATGCCTATATAAAGCAAAACTAAAGAACTTGTTTTTCATGTCTAACTGTTGCTAAATGACACTGTATCAAGCTAATTTTGCCTTAGGCTTATTAACACAAATTGAATTTAGTGCTAATCGGATACCACGTTGGTAAGGAATATGGAAATGTGTGATTTGCACTGACTGCTGTAAAATACAGTAATTGTATTTGTGCAAGACAAGGATCTTGTAAAAGACCCCACAATTACTAGAAGTCACACATCAGCTGTAGTTTATTGGATACTGCCTGAGCAATTTAGCTGTTCTTGGCCTCAGGCCTACACTTTCAAATCATCTACATAAATTAGGGGGCAGATGTTTCAGCTTTTGAATTTATCCCGTGCCTCCTCACCTTGCAGACCTCACGCTCTGCAGAGGAATCTGTAGCTTCCAGGACACTTCTTCCCAGAAGCACGGTGAGATGCTACTGAGCGATGTCTGCCAGCAGCTGCAGCACAGCGTCCACCTCCAAAACTCAGAGGGACAACCAGAAATGACGGGGCTGCTGCTTGAGGAAAGGCTGAGAGATGCTGTGTGGATATCCTGGACGCTCTACACACTCTCAGAAACAGGTCCAGCTACCCTGGTGCCTCCCAGGGAAATACTTCCACCAGTGTGCTGAAGGCTGACATCTCCCCTTCAGCACAGCCCACCATAAATGCAGGTATTTATGTTATTGATATGAATGCCAATCCTTTCTTTGCAAAAAAGCAACTCTACCCAAGAGAACCACAGCTACCTACTGCACTGTGATACGTACATATGTATAAACTTAACATACAGAATTTATAACATTTTTAAAAGCAATTGGTTAAATGCTCAGTTTCCAAGTGTTGACAGCACCCCTCACGTTAACATGAGGAAATGCAACCCCGTGACTCCTGCAACCTTGACATGCAAGATTTATCCCCACCTCTGGCAAATGATGGAAGCTCTTTAAGAGTTAATTCAAGGGCTTCATTTCTATACTGTCTTTATGCTCCCTACTAGCTGATCACACACTAGGCACAACTGAGGTAGAGATTTATATGAAAATATATATATAATCTGGCTAAAACATTGATATATGTCAATCTAATCTCTCTTTCTCCTTTTATTTCCCCTCTTGCCCTTATAAACACACTTATCCTACTGAAATATTAATTACGATTTTTCTTTCCCTGTATGTGGCTACATTTGTCTTTTGCTTCTATTTACTGCTTTATGACAGCTCATGAAAAGACAGTCAGTAATTCTCTTTACCACTCCCAGGAAATCTGAATGGATGACTTGCAAGAAAAGAAGAGAAATTAAAGAGGTGTGTGGTGCTGAGGAGGAGATCACAAGCAGTGGGCCACGGTGATGCTGGATGACATTTTCCAAAGGGGCAAGGTCACACAGAGCATGAGCTGCCAGGTTAATCACAGAGGAGACGGGCAGGACTTCCCATCTGCCTCTACACCGACCTTTTGCAAATGGAAATCAAGTACTTCTGAGCAGGGCAGTCCTGACTGCTAGGAAAGGGATAACCCCAGATTAGAACAAAATGCAAAATATTAGGAGGATTAAAGGGCAAGTGAATACCAGAGAGATGCTGTAACACACTACACGTATAGGCAGTCCAGAACCACATCATGATCACAACTAGAAAGGGCAAAGTCAAAATAAAGCAAGCCACAATAAAAGGGTGACCACTGAAATAAAGAGGAGAAATGATAAAAATATTCCCAAGACTAAGTGGTGGGGAAATGAATTGCAAAATCCTGTTCATCCTCCCTTCAAACGTATAACCAACACTGAAAAGGCATGAAAGCCTCAAATTAAACCGGATAAATGGATATAAGAAATAAATTCCAACGCCCAGGTAGCTGTGTCTCTTGCCAATCTAAGGTACCAGTGAATTCGTGAATTTAAGAAAGGATGTCAGTACAGGCCCCAGAGCTGAGGAGACAACCAGAGTATTCTCAGGTACAGCAGCAAATCTTTTAAAGCTGTAAATACAATTGCAAGGCCTGGGGTACTTTCATAAGAGAAACAGATTCCACAACTTGGAGACACGGTGCTGGCTTAGTCCTGAGCTATTTGCACAACGTCAGCAGCAATCCAGCAGAAGATGCTCTATGTCCATCTACCATGACCTCACACTCACAGACTAAGCTCTCTTGTTTCACTTAAAGGAACTTTTCTAGAGTGCTGTTACACACTGCAGCTTAAACAGACAGACTTGTTAAGAGAACATATTTTCCATGCCTGCGATAGAGATGCTCATGGAAATACAATTAAATCCTTTCGAGACAGAGAAATGTGCTTTTTATCAGGAAACAAACTTCCCCAACTTCTAACAGGAAAGGGGCAACCAAAAGAATACATCATTCTGCTCAATAAAAGCTTTTTGCTGCAGACCGTGGCAAATTCAATCTAAAAAAATATTAAAGTGTATTAAAATGCCTTTTTTATGTAATAGCTTTATTCCATTTTGCCTATAATTCATTGCATATAGGATGTGTCATTTCAACTGTATTTTAGGGCTAATTTTTTTTTTCACAGATACTCAAAAGACGTAGGTGTCTGATTTTCATTCATTTGGAAGAGTAAGTGAAACTCCAATCAGGCAGACTGAAATTCCTTAGGAAGAAAGCACGTTGCACTGGGTTAGCACACAGTCACTGAAATGCAGCGTGTTGCTAATACATGACCTTAGTGTATGTTACTAAATAATAATGAACTGAGGTCCTGAACAATGGCACTCCAGATGAAGATTTAAGATACATTAATCATATTTATTTCCTTTGCTCCCAAGGCAGTCAGCATAATTTATGCACACAACCTGATGAATGGTCACTGCAGGCTGGAAGATCTCCAGCTCCTCTCTCTTGCCCTAACAAAAAACCCCAGACACTGTATTTAGAGTGCATTTAGGTTGCCCTGGATCAAGGTGAAAGGAAAGCAGCACCTGAAATAGCCTCCTCTTGTTGGCATTACAGCATGTAACCCCCCCTATAAATGTAACAACCACCACACTGGAACTCGCCTCGCCTTTAGGACCAGATGGATTCTCCAAAGCCTCTGCCCTCTGATATCTGGACATCTTTGTTTAACTAAACTCGGTCTGTTCACCCTTATCTAACTCTGCCCTTTTAGCCATCACACTTCTTTTTACTCCTTTGTGTTTATTCCCTCCTCACCAGTAATCTTATTTCCTTTCAGCCCTCTTTTTATTGCAGTTAAGTGACTTCAACTCACGTTCCTGAGGGCTCTGCACTAGCCACCTCTACCAGCTCAGCCTGTCCAAATCCCACTTGCTTACACTGATCCCACCTTTCTGTTACTGGACAGTACCTGTTTCCACACTTTTCACCAGAAGCATCACATCCTGCTGCATGACATTATTTACTTTAAGAAAACATTTTATAATTGCATTTGTTTCTTACTGATCCAATACTCACCATTTGAGCTGGGTATGTACTGGTGGCACTACCCATTTACTACACATCTCCTACACTTGTAGAGCATGCAAAAGGATGCAACACTTAGATAAAACGTAGTAAGGCATAAAAGTGAACTGCAAATCACCACATTATTATATGAACCGATCGAACCAGTTCTGCTGTTGCCCTGATTTCATCACAAATTATGCTGTTGGTGATGACAAGCAATGTAAGTGGTTTGATTTTCAACAGAAAACTGTTCTGAGGTGAAGGAGGGAAGTTTGGCCAAAAACAAAAAAGTGCTGTGACTAGTATCATCAGAAGGTGTGCAGATTGCAGGCTGGCAGAAGACAGTAGAGTCCTGATGGACCAAGGACAGCAAACAAATCTGCCCTGCACCAGTAGCACGTGACATGGTTTAGGTGTAGGCTTGCCTGGGAGATACTTTGACAAAAATTATTGATTCTGTCAAAATTTGCACACCGAGATGGGAATAAGATCTTACAGGTTAGTATAGACGCACATAGAAGAATTTATTCATGATTATGTGTATCCACATGTTTACACCTCTGATCTAGTCATTTAAAGCACACCTCAGGGATGAGGGAGACAGCAAGAAACTCCAGGCTTATTCAGGGGGTGAGGATCAGACACAGAGCTGGATATTTAACAGTAATGTTTGCAATGCAATTACTTGCTGCCCGAGATACAAGATACTTCTTCATTAGTTTTGTACAAAGCTGAAATCAACTCTCAGTCTGTTTCACCAGGGAACGAAAAAAAATCAAACCCAGATACATCACCCCCCCTCAAGCACTGCTCCCTAATCCTGAGCAGGTTTTTACTGCAGCCTGAGTCAAATTGCACAGGTGGGATAGTTCTCACATCTCTCTGGGGCTCATCGATATGAAACCACTGATTAGTCACTGAGCCCTAGAGCAGCAGGTCCTGCCCCGACCACGAGTGACACTCAGCCTCAGAGGGGGACATGCCAGATGGCAACCCAGCACCATCCCTGCCCGAGACCTGAGTGCTGGACACAGAGCAGAATTGATCCAGATCAGCAAAAGCTCCAGCCTGGGAGCTTCGCAGTGAAACCCAGGCTAGTGCTGCTTTCCCCCCAGGATTTTGGGGACAGCAGGAGTGAGAGGAACAGGAGCAGCACAAGTGCAGGGCACCAGCTCTACCCCTCCATTTGTGCCCCGGCAGGGATGCCCTCAGTCTCTGGTGGCACCCCAAAAGCAGTTGTGTCAGCAGGCAGGAGGAACTCAGCTCAATTTCGGGTGGTGGTTTTGCTCCAAGACTTGTGTGAATCAGTTCTGCCCGTGCTGAATTAGGTGTCTTTGACCAGAGATTAATTTGCAGCAGCATCTGCTGGGTCTTAGTCCCAGATACCCATCTGCATATCGACCGCCTCTGCAGCGAGGAGGATCCACGGGGCTTTCGGCATAAAAAGCTTAAAATAACGACTGCCACGCTGCCAGTCTATTTGGTTGCATGCACCCTGACAACTTTCCCCACTCAATAAAAGATGTACAAGGAAATAAGAAAATACCAGTATCAATACGGAGTATCAGCTCCTGCGGCGAACGCAGGGAGCTGGGGAGCGGGGAAGGCATGTCCTTCAATATTTAACTTCTTCACTCTTTATTCTCCATCTCAAGTTGAACAATACGTTAATTACCTGATGAAGCGTTATAATTACTCTAACAGCTCTGCTCTTAGTTATAATTACTGCATCAACACTTTCTTTTTCATATGCTTCAATCTATACCTATTACATTGTCATGATGAAGACACATTAACATTATAATACCGTATAATTAGCTGATGAGCAATTAAATTATTCCACTGCTCTTGCTCCTCTTTGCCAAGAGGTTGCTTTCCAAGTGCTATTGTCTCCTTTTCCTCTGGTTTGCTTCAGAGGCTGTGGGGTTTTTTGCTCCATTTTTAAAAAAGGACCTCATATACTTTATTCAAATAGATTTCATTTAAAATTCTAAGAGAGCATGGCAGTTAAGGTCCTAGGAGAAGTTAATTTGTTTAAAATATTTTAAACTTCTCTCCTCTCAAGCTCAAATTGGTTTTGTTTTCCAAAAGCTACTTAGAACAGCAAAGTGTCAGAGAAATATTTGTGTAAAAAATAAATTAATTATTAATTGCTCCTTTAAAACACTTCCAGCCACATCATAGGATCTTGCTAACAGGAATGAATTGGCTAAACCCCAAAAAACTGGTTCTATCCTCATATTCACAGTACTTTACACCTTAAGGAAAAAAAAAAATCATAAATATTTTTGCACTTTTTTTCTCCAACGCCCTGAAGGAAAACATGCATAGATAATCAGCTCAGTGTAACAGTTTGAGACATTTGACTCAATCTGGGCAGCAGCACTGGCAAATTCTCCCGGTACAGGAAATCTCCCCACGAACACTGTGCAGTACACAGTGCACTGTGCTGTGTAGACTTTATCTCTAGCACTCATCTTGATTATTAGTCTGCCTTGTAGGACTCACTCGCATTGTCCTCTCACTTGATTTTTGTGGCCGAAAAGAATTGTTCGTTGGGTTTTTAATCAGTGCGATTCGTATGTTATTGCACAGCCTTCCCCCTCCTGCTCTCTAGCCTGCATCAGAGGGAACACCAGATGCACCAGGTTTAGGTGGCACTGGGCTGCCTCGTTTCCATTCTGGGATTATTTGTTGCTTCCTTTCAGTCATGCCTGTCATGCCTGTTGCTCTTCAATCGACACTTGGTAATGAAAGGATTGTTTTGATTTAGTAACAGATATATAAGCAAAGCACCTTGGTACAATGGCAGAGCAGACCCTGCTGATGCAATCCAACCCCAGATTTGGGGGAGCAGTCTATCAGAAATAGCACAGACTTTCTCCAACCACCTACCTTCCATCCTCCTACCTACCCAGGGGTTTTTCTCCACCTCTCTCGGTTCCAGAAACCCTCCATTTCCATTTGAAGATAATGACAAATGTTTAAAATCACACCCATCATTTGCTATGTTGAATAAATTCCTCAATTTCAGACCTAACCACTGAGTCTTCTTCCATCCAACACAGCAAAGCCAAATTTCTCAAACTCAGGCTCAAGCTGTTACTGGGCAAAATTCCCCACTTCCTGTAGGCACCAGGCCTTGAAGTGCTCAAGCCTGTGCCTGCCTTCATCTCTAACCAAGAAAACCTTAATAGACCTGATTAAATTTGTCCCAGTGAGGATTATTAAAAATGTATGGCATCTGAATAAACATCCAGGGGATGGAAAGCTGGCATGGAAGAATTTGCTTTGACTCTGCTGAAGGCTCCCTGTCTCTGCAACACCTGCACCCACCTCACTGCTAATAATGCATCACTGGTGTTAGGCCATCTATCCCCTGAAGTCTGATCCTGCCACCCCAGCTCTTTGCCCTCCAAGGCAGGCGCGGATTTCCATGCGAATGATCTGCTCTCATGAAGGGCTGGAGTTTGCTCACCTCCTCCTTGCACTAGTCCTAACACTTCTGTGTGAACTGTGAGACTTTGAAAGCTTTGTCAGATGGAAAAGCACCAGGAAAACAAGCACTTATCCTCTTTGATGCTACTGCTGCTTCCCACAGTGCTCAGGACAAACTGAGTTAATCCTGGGCAGAGGGACTGATGGCCCAGCTCCCGTGGTCACTCCAACCTGTGATCAGTTTTGGACATATCTCTTCATCTACTGCCAACTCTCCTGCATCTGTTATTTTTAAATTATATAAATCAACGATGTATTACCATCCTCTTATTTTCCATGAAAACTCCTATATGTTTTCCACAAAGCTCTTTGCAGAGATACTGTGAAAGCACAAGAAAGTGCTGCAAGACAACGAACAGAGCTGAGAAGAAACACACAGGGGCTGATGCCTTCCCATCCTCTGTTCTGTCCCATTTTCCCATCATCCATACCAGTCCCAAAGAAGCCACGGGCTCATATTGCCAGCTGGGCACCTACAAGCTGCCTCTTACATGAATAAGGAAGAACAGGAACATCACAAGCAGGCACCGATCAGTGCAGCACCTTTTCTTTCTAGATATCTCTATCTGCTGCAGCAGGGATAGAAGAGTTCACCACCTTGGCAACACAGTGCTGTTATGGGCTTTTTTTTGGCAGTGCTCTCTCCTAAAAAAGCCATTTGGCAGATGCAGAACCCAAACACAGCCATCCAGATTGTTTGCCTAGCCTGGATCCTTCGACTTCCTCCGAGGAGTTCATATGAGCAGACCTTAAAGATCATGTAGCTGCAATCGGCTGCCATGGGCATGGGACACCTTCCACTAGGACAGGCTGCTCAGAGCTCCATCCAACCTTGCCTTGAACCAGGATGGAAACTCAGTTTTTAAAAGATTTCTAGCCTCCTCTGGTAATTATCATCACACCAGCAGTGCTGGGGTCCTGCTCTTCCAAACGGTCAGAGATATGGCTTTTCTTACAACATTGGCTAAATTCATAAAAAGACTTAGGGGCACATCCCAGTGCCTGTTGAGACCACCACTTGTGGATGAAGAGCTGAATTTTTGGAAGAACGGTCAGCTTTGAGCTTTGCAGTGATGCTGGACTGATCTGACCTCTCTCTTCCCCTCCCCAGCGTGCCTTTTTTTTTTTTCAGCACTCACAGCTTTTCAGTTTTAAAAAGCATCCCATCATTTTTGCCCATGCCATTTATTTCCCAGTGCTGTTTTGAATTGTTTGCACATGGCCCCTCGTATCTCAGCGGGTGAGCACTTCACAAATAAAATGATGAGGAGGGTTAAAGGGATGCAACTTGATAATTCACAGTAGTAGCAGCCAGATGTCTTATTGCCTTGAAAGAAACAAAAAGGAGAAAAAACAGATCATCCTCATGTGGGTTTAGTTGTACATAGAACACTTAAAAAATAAAAGCAAAATAATATAGCAGATGCAAAAACTGAAAAGCTTAACACAAGTGAGCTGAAAAGCAAGTGTACAAAGAAATGACGGATCATGTGCTTCCTCACACTCTTCTCCATCATTGGTACCCCCACTCAGTAAAGTCTTGGTAGCTTATACTTCTCTTCAAGCAAACAGCTCCTTCCTGCATACTTTTTTGCTAAAACAACACAGATCTTTCTAGTTGCTAATGAAAAATAGGGTTTGCACACCTTTGTGATGTGGTTAACGGAACAGGGTATGGGAAGGGTAAATCCTGCCTTGGTACACTGCACTGGCATTCCTGCATTACATTCTCTATAAAAACTGGGTTTATAGCTTGTCTTTGCAAAGAGAAAGCAAAAAGAGAAAGACGCAGGGTGGATAACACAACGCAAAATAAGACACTGCCATACTATGGTGTTCAAAATAAAATTATCATGTGCAATTTAAGTCCAATCCAGAGCAGAAAGGGAGCTAAAAAACCTCATCTCTTCCACACTGTGGTGGGTGGGAGAAGCAGCAAGCACCTGCACAGGGGCTCCAGGACCCAAGGAGAGGAAACAAAGGGTCCTCTGTGTTTTCACGTGAACCTCTGATAGTGAACACACCCAGAGTGGTAGAAAGTCTCATCTTAAGATCACATAATTCAGAATCGTTTCATAAAACGCAAGCCAAATGATTTAAAAGCACCCCATCCCATTTCCAAGCCCCAGCTGAGTTGCTGTTTGAATACACCGTCCAATGCCTGATATTTGAGGTGTCTCAGCCTCGCTGGCAGCTTGAAAGAACTGTGGCCCCACAGGACCTTGGAGGACCAGATGAAAACTTCCCCTTCTCCAAAGTCAGAGCAGGCTACAGAGCTGGCCATCACCCCTCTGTGAGCTGAGGCACGCACACATGCCTGGGTGCTGGGAGAAATTACACTGCCATCTCACACAGAAATCACGCCAAAGGCTCTGCAGAAAAAGATCTTTTCCTTCACAGGAACTGTGAAATTCCATAAAGCATTTCCAGGAGCACACATCTGAGCAAGCAGGGTTTAGCTGTAAGGCATGAAGGAGGAAACAGCCATGCACAAATCTCAGGACCATAAAAGTGATCACCTTCTAAAAACCATCTGGAGCCTAGAATTCAGTCTAAATCTAGTTCTGTCTCAGTAGCAATAACTAAAAAAGGAAAATACTCTAGGCAGTGGACAAAATTCAAAGTTTTAAGGAAAGTATAAAAGTGACTTTAGGACCTAAAAGTGCTCTTTTTTTCTTGTTTCCTCTCTCTTAATCAAGAAGAAAGACATTCACTGAGAACCTGAGTTAATGCTCCTTGAAGCCAATTTTCCACTGAATTTCACAAAGCTGAGGATTTTGCTCCTGGTGAACCTGGTGGCAGTTTCAAGGATGATCTCTTCAAATACACAGGTTGCAGGATTAAATGTGCCTCCGTGTTTACTTAACCCTTTGACACCACATTTAGGAAAAACTTGGGCACAGACTGTCAATGCTCACAGATGCACAGGGACTCTGTTCCCTCTGAAGTCATACTGATGGCTACCTTTGTGGGGTCCCAATTCCAAGAAACCAGGTGCTTAGCAGATAAAACCTTGCACATCATCAGTCGAGCTCAGGAGATCTGGCCTTCAGCACCCAAAAGGTATTCAGTGAAATTCCAGAAACCATTCTGTTTGGACAGAGCTTGTATGTCCACTAGTGACATGAGGTCAGGAGTTTTAATACATCCAAATAAAATCAGGATATGTATTTTTGTGGTTCTAGGAAGCATTTCGATTGGATGGAGTTCATACGCCTTGTATTGGGGCTGAGGTTGTTAGACACCCACATAAAGTTATAAAATACTCAATTCTTGAGATTCCTACTAAAATAATCTTGATAAAATAGTGAGCTTTTGGTTGTTGTGTGTTTCACCCTGGATGCAATACCTGCACCAGACTGGCTGGGGTCAGCATAGCAGGCAATTACACGAAGTGTGAAAAATGGCAAAATTAAATGCATCTTTGTGCCAATATTTTCTCCTTTCATGTCCTGCCTACAACTCCTTTTCTCTAGAAGGTCTGTAGCTGCTTAATGGAATTCCTAGTCATGTCACTGTTTCTTTGACAAGGGCTATGGTCAAGTAAGAGAGTGTCATGGCAGACTCATTCCAAAATTAAATAGGTTAATATAGTCTTCAAGGATTACACACATGTGTTCATGTGCTTCGTCCTGAAAAAAACAAAAGCCACGTTGAAGTGGCTTTTACCTCTTATTGCAAACCTGCAACTGAAGAGTAAAATAAGCTAAATCATTGACAGGGACCCTGTTTACTTCTTGGTGCATAATTCCTTTCAAAAACCAACGTAGGAAAATGAGGATTCCTCAGATATGCCATGTAAAGGGAATGTTTTTTCGCAGTACACCAACACATCTATAGTCCTATTAGCAAAAAAGTCAGCCTTTAAACCAGAAATAATCTCAACCATCTTGACACAAACACCTCTGCTGAGGTTTAGCATGATTTCAACCAAAGATCAAGGCCTCACCAGAGTGTCAGACATTACTATTTTCCAGCACAAAGGAATTCATTGCCCACGCAGTCTGTGAGGTTGGGCAGGGATGGAGAAAGAGGCAGCTGTCGGGCATTTCTTTCCATCTTCACCATTTAATGCATGGCAGCGTATCCTGGCCAACATTGGATCTTCCAGCTCCAGGCAGAAGGCCTCCCCAGTAGTAGGAGCTGAAACCAGTGGGGACAGATGCTGCCCCTTCTTTGGGATAAATGGGAAAAGCACCTGGGCCAGTGACTGGAGCACAGCAGATGCCACCAAAACAAAAGGCATGCCCACGTTTCGGCTGCGTGGGGGGAAAGTCTGCTGGCACAGCGAGGGACAGCATATGTGTGGGAAAACAAAGACCCCAGATAAATGGAGAAAGGAGCAAAAATACAGGACACTGTCACTGGAAAAAGCCCAGCCCCATGCAAGGACAGCATGTACTGGGCTGAGCAGTGACTGCTGGGTGAAGCTTGGAAAAGTAACTAAAGCAATTACCTCCTCTGATTTTTTTTAAAATTCCTTCTGTGTTCAGAGCAAAAGGGCTCTGGGCAGTGACAGATGGTCCCTTGTGAGTCTTGCTGCGTTGGTTTGAGGCTTTGGACGTGTCCAGCCAGCCCGTCTGCGCCACGGCCCTGCAGCAGTGGCGTCAGCAGAAGGTGATCAGGGGCTGGCACTCACAGCCCAGACACATCCCAGGTGGAGAATGCAGGCTCTTGACTTCAGCTGCCAACAGAGGTGGGCTTGCACTAAAATGTTGGCCACCAAAGCAGAGTACCTACAGCCTGAGCCTGAGGGGACTCTGCAGGCAGGACAGACAGCTGGAGGTGGGTATGTTTTAAGCCAATGAACAGCAAAGCACACCATAACAAGGCAGACTGAATCATCAGCAATTCCCATACGAACAAGACTAACTGGGAAATGGGCATTAAAAATGCCTGCCTTCAAAATCCGTCTATTTTCTTGGACAAAAGTATTGCTAGACAGAAGTTTGGGCAATGGAAGGTTAGGAAGGGCAGCAATACTGAGCATTCACCTTAGCATGCATCAACATTGTCCAGCCACAAATGAAAAATGCCTGTGCTGCAGGAATGCCACAGACATGAGAGGGTCACCTTCTTCTGACATCTCCAGACCTCAACTCCTACATGGAGCTCCTGGAGCAAATTGTGTGTGTGTGGACTCACAGAGGTGAGTCTTACTTTAAACCTGGAAGCCTCTGGGCAATGTTATAAGCAAAATATTGCACTTAATAAAGCTAATAGCCAGGCGCTTTACACCTATTTGAACTTGTCACACCACATCCTGTGCCCCTGATCAGCATTCCTCCTGACAGGTTTATACCCTAATTGATAAAATTAGCCTAAGTCCGACTGTGCCAAATGGCAGTATAATTCAAATTTCCTCTATTTAAACAATTGATAGCTCTTGTGCAGAAAGTACTGTACTTGAGGTAGGCATGTTACTTTTAATTCCCTACTGTGTCAAGTATTTTCTCGTGGATAAGCAGACTCCCTGTTACAGATCTGTTCTGTAACCTTTCCTTCAGTCATTAACAATCTAAAATTAAGCCCTTGAATATCATATTATTCAATACAGCATCTTTGTTTATGCCTGCTCATCCCCAACCCTCAGCTATCTGCAGAACAGTTCTCTAGTAGGACATACCAGTACATGACATTGAGAAATGGCAGTCCAGCAAACATGCTGTCTCAGGGAACACTGTAAAAAAATGTACAGCTGTACACTCTGAATATTCAAATTTAACACAAAGGGACATGTTAAAAACTGCCCCAGATTTTCAGTTTTCCCTCCTGCTTAGCCATGCACTTGTAGTCTTCCTCTCAGTGAGAAAGAGGCATTTTTCGTGTCAAGCACACTAACAACAACAACATTAAAAAAAGCTTCCCAGCAGACCTCACTGAATCAACTTTTACAGCCTCTTCTTGCATTTCAGCATCATTTACCATGGTCTTAGGGTTGTGTGTTCACATCAGGTAATGTGACTAGACCTGGCTGGAAAAAGTTCCCCAGGATTTTTTTTTTTTGAAGAAGAAGATTATTTGCTGAGATGGGTTATCCTACAGGGGTAGAGAAGATGTTTTCTAGTAGGATTCACATGTATACACTCTACAAGCACATAAATATTCTCTGAGTAATGCTTTTCTAATCAAACTATGGCTGTACACACCTCAAACACATATGGCTGTGATCACATATCCATGGCATCAACCACAGGGTACGGTTTAAACCTTCCAGAAGTCATAAAATACACCACATTTAGCAGGAAAGACTGGTAATTGTTAGGAAATGCTCATTTTTCTCTCTACTCACTGGAACAGTCATGTCTTTTCTCAAAGGTATAGATAAAAATTAATTTAAAACTTATCTCACAAAACCATAATTAAATACCCTGTTGGACCCATGTCTTTTACTATGCCTTAGCATCACCTCATTCAATTAGAAAAAAAAACAAAAGAAATTTTTCCTTTTGGACTATATCATAGATATGAAAACACCCATTTGGCTGGAACAGCTGATTTGCCGTGATTTAGTGATTCTTACTTATTCATATCTGGCTGGTAATTTATCTAAATGAAATCTCTCTAAGACACTTGGCACTAATGCCAGAAATCATGCGATACCATACATCTTAGAAATCTCTGTGAACATAAAGATTTCAACATTGAACGATGCCTGAAAAAGCGTTATTCATCATCAGATGGCAAACGGAGCTCCTGCCCGCTCCCTATCACGCAGCGGAGATGATCTAAATTATCAGCTTCCAGGAACCTGTGAGGAATGGAGCCTGCAGATGATCACCCACAGCAAATCCACGTGCTTTTGGGGAAACCAGGGGCCTGTGCTCACCCACAGCAGCCCAGGAGCTGCACCTCTAACTTCACCCGGCAGCTTCCCCGTGACTGCTCCCTTTGAGAAAGCTGCCACACCTCTGGAAAGAACACTGGGATCTTCATTACAAGATCACCCTGGGCCACTGTGTGAGGGCTATGCTGACAGGTCTCTGGGGAAGGGCCAGAGGGGAAACTGCCAGGGGGAAGAAATGGATGAAACGTTAGACAAAACCAGCATCACAGAGAAGATAATTAGCAACCTTAGCACAAATTAAGGTCAGGAGGACAAAGATGATGCAGCTCTGGACACAGCAAAGGCTATCAAGCCAGAATCCTTGAGCCAAGGAAACACAGAATTCTTCTTTTGCCTCCCTGATGGTTATCAGCTCTTTTTTTAAGGGCTGTGTATGCTAAGCATGCACTACCTACACACACAGCATTTCCATCCTACCTCTCTAATTGGTCTAATCATGCATTTCATTATTAAGGCATTTTCTAATGTCACATATTGCATTAACCAAGTCTTTCAATTTATTTTCTTCCCCCCTTTTCTCAGCTAATAAAAGGAGAGCAAGGAAGAAGGGGAAAGAAACTGGTCACGTTCAACACTGTTAATATTGAAACAAACTCTGCACAGGCTTTTGAAGTTCAAACCTCCCAGAATAAGGGTAATTTTAGTTCCTTTTTACTGCTGCTACAGACTGGAAACAATTTCTCTAGAGATGGGTTTATAGGGGATTGAGACACTGTTTTCCAGCTGGATGGCTGTAAATAGGTGGCTGGGAAATGCCTGGATCCTCAGTAGCTCCCTGCAGCCTGGCTTGCTGCAGTCCCGCCCTTTCAAACACCATCAGAGCAAGTTGAATGTCGTCATTCAACATCAAAGGAGGGGATCCTAAACCATATGGCTGATAATTTTTAGGTTGTAAATCCACTAGAAATACCTCCCTTATCCTACCCCTTTTCACCAACTCAACCACTTACTTTCCTTTTTTTTATGGATTTGCCTGTTTATTTGCTGTCAACTGCTACTGGTCTTGGAGGTCCTAAGATAACCAGAGGACATGGTCCTATTGGCTCAGTTTTTGATGGATCACTTCAACTGATAGCTGCTCAATTTAGTTGGGAAAACAGTAGCAACTCCCCTGCTAATTCAGGCAAAACCTTAGGGCACAGTGTCAAGGATGGGGTAGTCTACGCCCTGATTTGTCCCAGTCTGAAATTACCCATAAAGCCCATCCAACAGTGCTTCAAATAACACAGGGACAGCCTGCAAAGGCAGGACCAAGTGCAGAGCAGCAGCCACTGGCAGGCAGAAGAGGATAATAAGATAAGCACTTGGGAGGTCCCAGCCCAAATCCCTGCAACAGTCTGCTCTAACCCTAACCCTAACTTGCACAGACAAAACACTCTCTGCATCACTACAGGTCCAGATAACTGTGCCTTATCCTGAGCTTATAGTACAGTGGTGACATACAGGCATGGAAGAAAGCCTGTGTATTCATGTATTTGAACTAAAGACACTATTTTAAGCAGTTCCATACTAAACACCTTTTTGCAATCAGCTGGAGCCTGCCTGACACCTCACAGCAGCTGATAGAGAGGTTTGCCCCTGTTTACATCGACCGTAACACATCCTGAATGGTGACTTAGTCAATATGATGTAAAAAGTTCCTAATTTTCAACCTCATACAGAACTTGATAGATTTATTTAATAGGCAGCTTACATGGAAGATACAGCTCTCTCAAAAGTGATGCTGTGGTGACACTCAGGCCACCTTCCTCTTCCTTGGCCCTTAGTGCAAAAACCTTCCCTAATGATAAATGTTGCCTAAACACAGATAAATTTAGGTACTTGGATTGATTGCTCTTAACCACAGCATGACTGACAGCTTGCAAAAACTAGGGAGAGAATTAATGTGTTTAACAGTGCCACAATAATCACAATATATTTACATTTTTCTGACACATTAGTCAAACATTTATCACTTCTTAAAATGTAGCTATGATACTTTGTCTAAACTGTCATGAGTCACAATGTAATTACATGGTAATCATATGGCAATTAATTTATATGATATTCATTTGAAACAGAGAAGAATTAGGCCTGTGATAGCATGCAAAATTAACAGGCACGCCAGATAAGGAATGGAAATCAAGCCACTGGAAAAAAAAAAGGCAGTAGGAAACTAAATGTTAAAATCAGTGTTTAGGCAAATTGCTCCAAGCTTTAGGGAAAAGCTATGAGACTAAACCATCTTAATTTTGTCCTTCTGAATTTCTTTCTGAAAAAAAACCTCTCAAAAGTTTTTTTTTAATTTCAGTTTAACCCCTTCCATCCATGACAAAGGATCATTTTTATCTTCCTACAACATTCATTTTAACAGTTTACAAACTGAACTATACGAGGAAAACAAACACAAGGTCAACACACTAATGCAAAGGACCCATGAGCTTCTCTGTGCCCTGATTCAGGAGTTCAGATCTCCAGATCGCTGTCGGGCCCCATGACAACAGATGCTACAACACGGTGCACATCAGCGATGCTCATGCACTAACAGAAAATCAGTGGCAATACCACTCCCTCCCAGCTTTAGGGACCTCCAACCCTGCAACCTCTTCTTCTGATTTATTAGACAACTCCTGGTCAAAACTTGTTGCCTTGGGCGCTGAGCTCTGATCACCAAGCTAAACTCCAAGGTGATGGGAAACTCTCAGAGGGATGAGGTCAGAGGTAGGCCAAGATGGTTCAGGCACAATTATATAATTGTCTCTGTCCAAAAGCCACGAGTGGGATGACAGATGACAGGGGAGCTAAAAGAACAAAGAGGGCCCACCAAACATGAAGTTTGGAACTTAGGAAAGGCTTTGAACAGCAACGTTTTAACAGCAATGGGAAGTAAATAGTGAAAAATGAGAACTATCTCACAGTGAAGAAAATTTAGATGCCATATGTGGCAAATTATTCCATTTACAGCTTCCTTTTAAAAAGTCATACCAATTAATGACTTCAGCTAATCTCATTCTTATTCACAAGACAGCCTGTATTTATTTTGCAAAGAAAATGTTTAAATGGAATAGCCTATTGAGGTCTTCCTAACTCATCTTCAGCAGTTGTCTTGGGAAACAGCACTGTAGTCATATTTAATACATGCACTGTGTACAGCAACTTTGATGAAAAGGGGAATAAAATTATACAATTATTGCATTAATTATACATTATACATTTTTGTTCAGTGGCCCTTAGTGCTTTTCAGAATAGTTGGGTCACCTGGAGGAAAACAGCACTGCAAAGCTTTTTCATTAACACTGCAAGCAGCTGGTAAGAACAGTTACTTGAAAACAAACTCCATGCAGTAGGTGAGGTGGGGTATAGGGGTCACATGGTGTCATCTTCCCAGCAATCTCCTTATCCTGTGTTGGCCAGCGTCTTGGGAAATACTCTGAACCCCAGACCCACTCTGGCCCTTCACCTTGGGATGTTCTTGAAACACATATGGAACTGATTCTTTTTTTGTACAGCAGTTCAAGCCCCGATAAAGCGCTGCTGTAATTCCCCCATTCCCCTTATCCTCACCTGCTCACACGAAATGGAGCACAAAATGATTCTGGGTGTCCACCAGCACAGAGCAGAGGCCGCCTTGTTCAGGCCACAGATGACAAATGACACTCAACAGTGACCCATCACTTCTTATAAATCACAACTTCATTGCCAGCTGTCACACCACGGAGCCACTCTCAGTCTCCTCTTCTGAAGTATGGGAAAGAAAATAAGTATTTCAAGCTCCCGATCCCATTTACTCGTGGCTCTTCTATTTGTGTGGGGTAAATACATCAAGACTCAGGCAAATAATGAAAAAATAATAATTACCTAATTAATTCTCTGATTGATTTGATAAGTGCTCTCCAAACAGAGAAGAAAATGGAATCATAAATAATGTACCCTTCCGCTGGTGGAAACAGTTTTGAATAAAGTTGCACGCATCTCACAGTGTTTGCAGAGACAGCTCCAGTGCATCCACAGGTACTGCACCTGCCAGGAACCACCAGTCTGAGTTTTGGTGTGCTGTTACTCCACCTGATGCAATGCCTAGTGTTTTAGGAGCAAGGTGGAGGGTGGATTAAGGAGCTGAGGCAAAGAGAGCTCCTGGCCCAGAGACATGAGACAGTTGTACCTTATACCCATCGACCTCCACGCATGCACATGTTAAATTGCACCAAGTCTGTGTTTACGGGTGGGCAGAGAAAGGGTTCAAGTGGTTTGACCCTTCCTAAAACCTGAGGTCCCATCTGGTTCAAGCTCAAACAGAGAGCTGCTGTGCCTAGGCAAGGTACCCTTGCAAAGCACCACACACACACACCTCTTACCCTAAAACAAGTCTCCCAAATACCCAAAGCCTTCTCCAGGCTCTGCAGCAGATCCATCCTCTTCCCCTTGGCACACGCCTGAGGCAGCTGAGCTCACAAGAAAGGCTTCAGCTGAACTTTGTGTTTGTTTCTTGCTGCCCTCCCTGCCTGCAGAGCCAAACTCTGGGAAGCGCACGGGCAGCTCTCACAGCATTCCTGTGTGAGGTGCATGGAGAAAAGGCTGGGCAAAGTGTCAGCAAATAAATTATTTATCATATTATTGAGCTGCTTTGGGGGATGATCAATATGAAGAAGCCCCCAAATGTACTGAAATGCTTAACAAGGCAAAATCCTTGGATCCAGCAGATCAGTACATCAGTCTTTGCAAGGACTGGATTCTTCTCTGGCTTTTGGGGATTTTCACCTTGGAAATAAATGATGAGCTTTTCCACCTCCCATGCTTTCTTCCACCTTTCCTGCCTGGGTGACAAAACAGGATCAGTTCAGCTTGGCACGGGCCCCACGCCCTGCATGCCTTCTGCCCGTGGGCGCATCCAAGTGCAGCAACACCTCTCTGCTGCTCACTGTAGCCCCCAGCTTCCTCTCAACTCTGAGAGAAATCACACAGCCTTCTGGAAGCACGACCAAAATATAGTGTTTCCCAAGTTTTCTGGAGAGGGATTCTCCAGGCACATATGTTTGTATGTGGAAAAACCCTAACACTGCTGACTACTCTGGCACGGCTCTCCAGAGCCTCACCAGCCTGGCTGCCTGTGCACCACCAGATAACTACATTTATCTTGTTCTTGGCTTTCTATGTCCAAATCAGTTTTCACAGATGACACTTGACAGAAAATGCCTTAATGGACTATAATTTTTGCCATCTCTTCTATGCCTGCTCCAGGCTCCAGTTAAATATGGCAAAAAAAAAAGAACCATCTGTACATAAATAAATTATACTTCTATGGATAAAACTAGTCAAAGTGGGAGATCAGATCCAGTTCAATTACTGCTTCCATGACAGTAATGAGAAAAATACTCTACCATGACCTATTGTAAATCCAAGAGAAAAGGCTCCAGCAGGGACTGAGCAATTCCTGGGCTAATTGTACATAATTAAACAATGTAACAGCAGCATTTACAATAATTTCAATGAAGTTCAATGCTATACACATTTACTAATTTTATTACAACATCTGTGATCTTCATTTTGTTTCATTTATTGTATTTCTTATGGAGGCAAGAGCTCTTTTCAGTACAATAAAATCTTAACCCAGCAAAGAGAAGGAAGATTTGATAAAATGCCATGAAAGAATCCATCCTTATTAGGTTGGAGAAAGTTTTCAAAGAATAAACATAGCACAGGGGGGGAAAAATCAATTTTTGGTTGACTAAAGTAAACTGAATATTAATCTGGAATGTGGCAAATAGCTCCACCTGGGAAGGGGAAGGAAAGACACAATTGCTTACTGCTTTGTAGATTACCAGAATGCATTATTTAAAACAAATTAAGAACTTGGAGTTGAACAAATAAAAATTCAATTGTTGCAAAGTAATACTTTGTAGGGTTTTTGGTTTGATGAGGAAAATAAAAAGATTTCTCACTTGGGTCAATCCCAGTTGACTTTTCTAATTCTTTTCCAGTTCAGCCACCATGCTGAAGTGTCAAATATTTCTATGGCTCTGGCTTTTTACAGAAGTTTATTTCTCTTGGGCACTAATTCTCCTTTCCCACTCAGCTCACCCAGTTGACTATTAGGTCTCTCATTTGTGAAACATCATCCATTACCTTTTTTTTTTTTCCTTATTGCAAAACCTTTACCATCTACAGCAGGACAGGCACTTGTGGAACATCCTTTCAATGCCACAAAGGAGCACCCACACCCCAAGCTCCACTACAACTGAACAAGATGAAATCACGTCACTGAAATGCCATGAAGCCATGAGGAGCAGTGCTCACACTTGTCTCTTCAGCATGTCTTTCCCACAAGGTGCTGGGCTGGGTATCACCTTGGTTTAGCCTCAGTGACAACTTCTAGCTAACAGCTCTGATAGGGGACAGTCCCCTGAGGCTCTGGCATGTGCATAAAGGGCTCAGGTTTAAAGCTGAAATGGAATAATTCATTTGACTTGTACCAGGGGAACAGGATTCCCCTGCTCACTCTAAAATCGGGCTGCTGCACAGTGTCTGCGTTTCAGCAGACACCAGCAGTCCTCAGAGGACCTAAAGGAAAACAGTCATGTGGTTTCAATTTGCCATTGCTCCAACACATAAGTTTTAGAGGTCTCCTGAGGAATAAATAAAAAAAAAAAAATTAAAGGTGAAAATCACAGAAAGAAAACAAGAGGAAGTGATTTAGGAATCTTAGCAAGGATGATTAAGCAAAACCATATTCTGAAACTCTGCCAGGCACCTATAAGAGGAGAAGGAGCAGAGGTCTTAACACAAGAAGAAACAACCATGTGCTAAAGGGAAATAGGTGGCTGGGTGACAGACAGAACAAGATGAGGAGAGCTGGATTTCTGCCTCTAAAAAGGCTTTCCAGACCCCAGTCACAAGCTGGAGCAAAGTTGCCTGTCAGGCACGGTCACACATGAGGTTTGCTGGACTCCCTGGGAGAAAAGTCTCTGCTTGACCATCACTGCATGAAACCATGAAGTGATCCAGCAAATGCTCTACGGCAGAAGCAAAGGGGTTTCACACTGACAGCCCCAATGGAAAGGACTGTGGCTTGTCCCCTCTTGTATTTAGGGAAACAACATGAATGCCCTACCTGTCCTACTTGTCCCTCCTTGTTGCCCAGCTGGCCTGGTTTATTGCCTCTCTTCAAAGAAGGCAAACCTCTGGGGAAGCATATCAAGAGCAAATTGCAATCAGTCTTCACAGAAAATAACAATAAAGCAAAAAAGCAAGACTGCCCACAACAGCTGGCAGCTTTGCTTCCCATGGTTGCCTCTACTGGCTGCACGACGCAGCTCCTCCACTCACTCCCCTTATCTTGCAAACCAAGCCAGAAAAGTGAGGAGATGTCAAAGAGGAGGAAAGAGAACCTGAAGCTCAAAAGGAATAGGCAATGAATCTGAAATTTGAAGAACAGCCTTTTTTTTTTTTTCCCCCTTGGTAGTATTGTTTCAAGCAGCACGGGCTTGTAAAAGTCTAATCACTTCCCATCCGGCTCATCAATCACACAAGGGAACCGGCCTTCACACAACAGAGCGAGCCTCAAATTGGCTCCCACCAATAATAAAAGATAGTGGAGAAGGACAATCCCTTCAGAGGATTGTTTAATAAATCATGTCTAGACAGGGAACACACAAGAAATGGAAAAGATTTCTTGGAAAACCACAGCCATTCAGTCCCATCCGGCTTACGTTATTGATACCCGATTACCGTGACCACTACTTGGTAGTGAATTTCCATATTTTGATTCCTGTTATTCAATATCATCCAAAATTAAACATGAAACTTTCAATATTTAAAAACAAGTGAAGGTAGTAATTGGAGCTGATGGAAATTGCATGCTGGCACGGCTCCTGCTGTGTGTGCTTGCCTGGCTGCAAAAATGGCAGAGAGACACTGTTGCTACTCCTCTATTTTCAGCACTTGCTGACATTTTACTGTAATTTATTCTCATTTTTTTCCTCTTCTTCTTAAAAATAACAACACTACTGTCCTAATAATAAACTGACAGCTCTGATGTTTGAAAGACCTTTCAGCAGAGGACTGCTTTGCTAGCAAAGGGTGCCTAAGCTTGGCACACACAGATGTCTTGCAAAGCATTTACTGTACAAAACCCAACCAGTGCCTGTTATGATCAGCACTACATCATCATTTGGTCTCTTAGTCATAAGTTTTTCCTTCAGTAGCCTTTCCTTTCCAATGCAGGGGCCCAACTGTCAGCTACCAGCAAAATCCCATTCCAGCCTGTATGTAGTATATTTTTTGATGGCTTCCTCCTCCACTTTTATCTGTCAGAAGCGCTAAAGACTCCCACAAGCCATAAAGTGTTTCTGACATTCATGGTTTTTAGATCCTGGGTTTCAAAGAACTGCTGAAGGTTATGTTGATTAAGCCCAAAGACATATTTCTAGAAAGCTGTAGCTTAAAGAAAAAAAAGTGTTTTGCTTTCACAGTGATCAGCCAAAACTGTTACTGAACCAGAGCATATGGGGAGACAAAAGCCATCAGAGAAACGTGTGATGTTCCAGGCTGCTAAGATTTGCTCTCTCCAGCAGAGATCAGAGGCAGTGGGAATGAAGACAAGGCATTAGGCTCAATTAAAAAATAAACAAATAAAAACAAAGCCTTGTATTGAGCAAGATGATGGCCGATTACCCGACAGGCCAGGGCTAAGAAAAATCATTGCCTCTTAAAAGTGCTAGCAGACAAGAGCCCTTTGTGTTTTGTGAGAGCACCAGAGGGGCACTCTGAGGTGCCTCTGGAGGATGGAGCTGAAGACGTTTATTTAAGGAAACAAGAGAAGCCCTTACTGGGAGCTTTCCTGAAACCCAAGATGAAGGCTGCCTCCTTTTGCTTCTGGGAAGTACCTGCTAGCCACACACAACGGGATTCATCCTTCTGGCAAACTAACATCCACTGGATGCTGTCTGCAGCAGATCTGATAAGCATTTGAATCCTCTATGAATTCATACCATGATGCAGCATTAAAATTTCATGGGAGAAAAAAAAAAAAAAAATTTGACAACTGCTTAAGGAGCTGTCAGGTTTTGGCTTCTCACAGTTGCAGGGATAGTTACAGTCAGCAGACACTGTAAAACTGCCAGTTGCTTCACCTAACAAAATTTTAGGCCTTATTAGATGTAAAAATATGTACTTTCTTTCCAGAGGTCAGAGTTACAACCCAATACTAGGTATAGCAGTTCAACAATGGCTTTAACCAACAACTAAAACTTGAAAAGGGGAAAAAGAAAAGCCAGGACTGCAACGCACAATCTGAAGACACATTTTCGAGAAACTTGACTTTTTACAGGAACAGATGAGGTGTGGAAACATAACCAAAATTATTTCATTTTAAACCGAAATATCAGGGAGTGGGTAAACTGTATTCAAAGTCATGTTAATAAACAGAATTTTCATAAATCCTGGTTGCAGGCTTAGCTGGCTCTGGGTTTATGCACATGTGTGCAGATCACCTTGTTTGGACTGCTTTCCTTTCAGTGCTGATATTTTCAAATTCACATTGTTACGTCGATCGAGCTGGGAACACCAGCCCCAGGAACACTGAGTGCTGTAAAGGTCTCTCGGAAACAGCTGCTCTGCACCTCCCATCAGGGCCTGTAAAAACCACCCTGACAGTGCTCTCCTCTCTCTCTACTCTGCCTAAAGAGAGACAGAAAACTTCCTAACAAAAGTAGCTCCAAATGCCACCTGAAAAATTGTGGTTTTTTTAGAAAATAAACCAGGTAGTTTACTCCTCCCTGGTGCACAAGGGAACTTTCCAAGGATAACTGGCATGTGACATCAAGAGGAAAAACACAGTTATTAATTACCTCTTCTATTAAATAAAACCAGCACATTTTGGTCAAACACCACCCTTACAAAGCCAAAACAAAACAGTGTTTTTAACATTTTACCAGCGTTTGTTTTGTGAACGTTTGCAGCCAGCTCTATGTAGCCTTACACTGCTCAGCTGCACAGCCACCAATAAAAGCTGAATCAATCCCAAAGCAAGCGACGGCAGGACTGCTGTGAAAGATGCAAACATATCAATGTTGGTATAGATTTATACGTGCTGGACCCTCCTCTGCCCAGGGAAACGCTGGCTTGCCTACTAAGAACACCTATAGCTATGCCACTGTTTCATGATTTGGGGACTTTGCTATTCATTAGTGCAGTCCGGGTTTGCGCCAGCTGAGCACAAACACCACATCAGCTTGCAAAGTGAGTGGTCTTCATTGCAAATAAAGCAAGATATCTCAATTTCACTGGCAAGCAGTGGAGAAAGTTTTGCTCAAAAGGCCGTAAACATAAAAGAAAACACTTGCTTTGTAATGACTGAATCTCCTCGCACGCAATAGGCAGTGCTTCTTGGCGCGCTCTAACCAGATGTATTTGACTTTACATTTGATCACTTTGAGTGATTTTGGTGTCCTCCAGCCAGGGACACTTATAGGCAGTGTGAGAAATAACTGTTCTTTTAAGCTCAGTTTATTCTTATATATTCATTTTTCTGCTGAAATAATTCATTTGTATCCTAATGAAATGAGCACAACTCACTCCAGGAATGAATGCTCAGTCGCCCGTGATGGGTATTTATGTGCAGGGACAGAGAGTCTGTAATGGAAGATCTATCGTTAGTGCCTGAACCCATTTTATCTTCATTTCACATGATACAAGTAAACGGAGTGTTGTTTTGGAATATAATTGATCTATAGCTGAAACAAATCGGTTTTGCAGCTAAGCAAGGAGATGAAGTAGTGGATAATCTGTAGTTTAAAACCAGCTGTTCTGCTGAGACCAAATTATTACTTTGGCACTGAAATGATGAGCTGACAAGGGAGCGTATCGCAGCACCCACCATCATTACTGGGCATCTCTGCCATAACCTCCGGCCGTGCTGATGCCAGGCACGAGAGCTAATTGGCAGCATGGCTGGGATTAGCTCACCATTTCCTAAACTGATGGATCTCACCTGGCCTCAATTCCAAATAGCAGCATTTTCAGGAAACAACTAAGCAGAGGAGGCGGGGAAGGAGGACACCCAGCTACCAGGCAAATAGCTGTGACTGCAACCCAACGCCAGCAGAATGGTGTGGGTTTAAGCTGTGCAGCTGTCCTTGCCCTCTACTGTAGTTTCAGCACAGCATAAATATTTGCAAATATTTTCCTCTTATTTCTCTCTACTTGCACATTGCTGACAATTACTGAGAAGTGAATTTCACCTCATCTCTTTCTGCAGTGCCCTTCCATAGGGATTTGGGCAATGGCTGTTTTTAATAGGTTTCCCTATTTCAGGCAAGGTATGGTGTGCTCATGAGAATATCACACAGATGCGACAGGAATGCAGGGAGGACACAGGTTTGCAATTGCCTTTTCTATTTCCTTAATCATCTCCTGAGCTTTCAACTTACAGGAGCCTTTTCCAAATAACCTAAAGATAACTAAGGTTGCACAGCAGATGAAACACCAACATGGGTAACCCATCTGCAGAGTGCACATCCTTTCTTCTTCCTTTTACTTGAAAGTTCACCAGACTCCAAAGAAATTAAAAGCAGTATTTCAAAACATGACAACAATCTATAAGACCTATTAAGGTCAGATTTGTCACACCATAACAAAGTAAGACAGCTCGTTACAATTGATATATTTTCTGCTAGTTGATCACTCAGCAAGTCTGAAAGGAATCCAGTAACATCTTTTGTTTCTGAAGAGGTTACTCCACACTTTTGCAGAGACAGCCCTTAATTCCCTGATATTCAGTAAAGATTTTGCTTTCTTAGGCCTTCACTCTGCACCACACTGTTGAGGGATAAACTGTCATCATCATTCCTGAGGTATGTATTGCGCAGGTTTTGGTTTACAGAACTTGAGAAAAGGATATTGCATACCTCAAGCTCCCCTGTCTGGAGGCAGCAATACACCTGCAGGTAGCCATGGGTGTCACTGGGTTTCCTTGTCAGTTTTGCAGATTGTCCCCTGCAGCAAGACACAGATGCTTCCACCATCACCACCACTAACCAGAATTATAGGCCAATTTATAATATTGTACAGGGCTTTTTTTGCTGGCACTTTAGGATCTGAATCAACCCCAAAACATCAGAAATCAAAACAGGTGGTGACACCACACTCTGACCACCATTCAAACTCCTGGACCACTTGGTTACATCTCTCTCATCATGTTCAAACTGAACAGCATTTAACTTTGAGTGTCTCATCTCCACCTTGCACTCATTAAGGTTGTTTTCTTAAAGCATGAGCATAAACTCTGGTAAAAAAAAAAAAAAAAAAAAAAAATCAGTATAACCTCTCTCTCCAATAAACAACATTAAGTGATCAACATTATTTTTCCTGCATAAAACAGTGCAGGTTTGTCAAAACAAGCTTGATATTTCTACCTTGTCTTTTGACATTTTCAAACTTATTATGTTCAAACACTGCCTCAAAGTACTTAATTCGTCCTCTCTAGTAGGAATAATGACCACCAAAAGGGGGAAAAGAAACACTATGTGCTATTCAATACAGCATGCAGAACTGTTACCCTTTTACTTAACTTCCAAATATGAGGACCAGTTGATGAGACCAACTGTGCTTAACCACCTGTGGAAATACTGCCTTGAACTTGATCCTCATACTCGACTCTTTAACCAAAACCTTCTGATTCCACCTTTCCATGATGATGTTTCACACCAGGCACATCTCCCCTGAGCAGTCAGCGGTATCTGATTTCACACTCTGTAGGGTTTGGGACTGAGCACTGCACAGCAACACACACTGCATGTGGTTAACGGAGATATCTCTTCTGGTTGCTCGATGGGTTGGGCAAACCCATCCTCAG
>NW_020955617.1:5259-61686 GCF_003031625.1 Empidonax traillii | reverse complement strand
CCTGCGTGACATATGGGGCTGCAATTAATGGCCAGTGCTGGTCTCAGGTTTGAGGTGGGAGCTGCTCTTGCTGAATGCTGCAATCTGCACAATTGTGCTGACATTTCTGAACTATAAAAGCCCTCCGGCAGGCATCTACAGAGGAAACCTTTAAAATTGATCCAGTTTAGCACAAAAACTGTTGGCTAAGCTTCAATCCACCCCTCTGCTCCTCCACCCCTTGACACAGCTTACAGCAAAAGACTTTGCTTTCCTTTTCATATAGATTTTAAACAGCAATTCAAGACCATTGATCCAGGACTCTGAGGCAGTGTATTACAATGCAAGATTATTCAGCTGTCTAACAGTTTTGTCTAATTTCAGTTCGTTCCATTGTAAAATGGGATTGGACAGAGGGAGGGCTAGAGGAAAAACTGGCAACGCATCACCTAAATGCTCAGGCAAACAGAAAAACGTTCTGAAAGTTTAACACATTTCCACTTGGCACAGGCTGCCGTACCACAGTTACATATGTAGCTCTATCCCTCTGTATATCTCCTCTGTGCCTCCTGACTCCAATCTCTGTTCCACTGAAGGATCTGAGAGCAGACAAAGAGGAGAATAAACAAGGCTTAATGACATCTGAGCAAAGCTTGTCAGTTAACAGTGTGAAAAAAGTGGAGTTTATGCCATCTCCTAGGTAAGGTTAAGACTTGAGACCTCATTATACTCACCATTTACACCACATAACCTTTCTTTCTGTGACTGGAAGAAAACTACTCATTTGCTTTACAACCTAACAAATCTATTTATAATTTAAAAGCATTTGCAACTACATTTTTTTTTTAACTTTACTCCATTGTTTGCTTTTCTCCAGCTTCAATTAGGCCAGCATTTCCAATGGCATCCGTAGGGGAGAGGTTTACCTTTACAAGAGTAAGATCATTAACAACATAAGGTGGTTGAAAGAGAGGGTATAATTGGTTTCACTGGCCTAGAGGGAAGATCAGCCTTGAAGAGAAATGCCACCTAATTAAGAAAGTTTGCACTGTTTTATTTTTAATAATGTCCTCCCCTCCACTACCAGCATTTTTATAGCACTCATCACAGCAACTTCTGGGTTCTGGCTTAGCCACATGCATTTTGTAGACAAACAGGCATCAGACCCCTTCATGGACAGACAGAAGGAAGAGTCTGATGAGGCACTGAACAACTGAAAAAGAAATAAATTGATAGTCTGTATTTAATTTAAAAAAAAAACTTAACAAGCCTAGACAAAGCCATAAATCCAAACAGTTGCTTTTATTTATGTTAAATATTTGACTCCTGGTGTATATTTTCCTTGGTGGCGAAGATTCAGGGTGCCAGGACCAGTTGGAAAGCAACAGCAGCTTGTCAGACACTGGGCTGGCCGTGCATAGGCAAAGGCAAGTCATCCAGAGGACAAGTGAGGTGACAGTGCTGGCCCAGGAGCTACCCTGGACTAACACAGCCAGGGAAGCAGGCTTGCCTGCACCTCAAAGATGCCCATAAGATGCTGCCCAAGGAGTTCAGGAGCGTGCAGTGATCAGGAAGGGAAGTCCAGGAGTCAGTGTATACCCCCAAATACAGCCCCATAGAGAAAGCTGCTAGGAAGGGAACAAGATCCGTCCTCATGAGGAGAAGGAGGAGAAAGGTCTGTCTCCCTGGCTATCAGTGATGCAACAGGACCCAAGCATAGGAACGTAAACGTTTCACAGACTGCTCAACAGTTTAAGCCAAGAGGTCCCAGACCTGTCAGTGACGTTCCCAGGGTGATGGCAAATCACCCAGCTCCTCCACGTGTTTTCCCCTCCCAGCAACATCCTCCACATGCTACCCAGGATGAACTGCTGCCAGGGTGCATCCACTCAGCATGCTACTCTGCCAAAACTGGGAAACACTCCACCTGGAGCACTGATCCCTACATCCTGAGCACATATTTTTGGTACTGGAGCCTTTTACACTTCATAGTCTCCCAGCAAGGGGGCTGGGAAGGCGGTGGCAATTCTGCTGAATGGCAAACATCACTTGCAGCCATGGCTGGCACCCTATGACAAGCAGGATCACTCCCACACTGTGCATCCCACGACCACCTGGGCACCCCCTGCAGGACCCCAAAGTTACCAGAAGGGTTCATGAGGTTCAGCAGGACCAGTGAGAAGGATAGGTCCCCTCCTCGCATCACCAGTCCTCCTTGCTCTGCCTAACCAAGGGCAGCTTCACTGCAACCATGAAAATGGGATAGAGAGAGAAAAGGATATTATTGATCTCGAGCATGTGCGTGGGTCTGGCTTACTCTGAATAATTTAAGTCAGGCTTCTTTTATCTCTCTCCTGCTCCAGACTTGCTACCACCGCCTTGCACATGAATCAGACAGGCTTCCCAGGCAGCTGGAGATGGGGTGCCTCCCATAAAATAGGAGCTGAAAGGGAAATGCTAAAAGACAATTTTAAGAGACTCCTTGATCATCCTGGACTTTGACCTCTCATCTCCCCACGATACACCTGAAGGATGCTCCCCTAACCCAAGGAGACACAGGCAAAGGCTGCAGGAGAGCTGGGGAAGCTCCTGGCCACTACTAACAAAGAGAAGAAGGAAAGCAAGCCCCATGTTCAGATCCACCCCCATGTCCACCCAGAGCTCCGGCAGGGGAGCTTCTCAGAATGCCCCATTCATGAGCAAGGGAGTGCTGTTCAGAGAAGGGCTGACTGACACCACCTACTTGTTGCTCCATGCAGATGAGGGTATGTGTTTTATACAGCGAATCAGTCCCAGGGACATGGTCACAAGGGAATGTAGCCACCAGTGCCCCAGTTCTTTCAGCAGCACTCACAAGAACAGCCCTGCAGCGGGTGGGATGTGAGGGGCAGCTCAGCTCCAGACTATCCTGGAAAAAGGCATCATCTGCAGCCCTCCTTCATTACAACATTCTCCAGAAAAAAAATGCTGCCTGGGGAGTTACACAGCATCCAGCAGACAAAGACACCAAGGGTCACTTTACAGTCCATCACTGTACCAAAACAGGAACCTGCGTTTCCACGGTACTCAACTCTCCTCCTAAACAGAAGTGTTTTTTTTCAAACTGTATCTTTCATACAAAGCCACCCAAAATAATTGCTAAATTAATGGGGCAATAGCTAATGTACATATATTTGGTTACAGCTTGGCAAATCCAGCTTGAGGATTAATTGTATATTAATTCTCTCCTATGTTTGTTTTGCTGAAGCTACAAACTTATTCAAGTAGAAGAGCACTGCTTGCAGAATTTCGTCTCAGTTGAAAGCAAAGCCCAATCCACTGCAGAGCTGATCTGGGCTGTTTGTTGGTGTTGCATTGGTGGAGAGGAGGGAAAAGAGAAGGGGAAAAGGTTGTCCAAGTGGGTTTTTCTGTTTATTTTAGGGAGAGGAGGTTGGTGTTGTGTACGGAAGAGAACAGAGCCTTGTACACCACTTATTCTACATGTTGCAATGCTCAGGACAGCTATAAAAATAAAAGAATAGGGCTGTCAGGAGCATAAAACCCGAGTTAAAATCTGGCTGTTGGGAACTAGTGAAAGCATTGGCTGCTTGGAGACAAAGCTGTCAGGTCTGTAAATGTCAAAAAAGGCTCAGCAAGAGCCAAAGAGGAATAGCCGAGTAACAAGAGGGTCTGCCACAGCAGGGCAAGGGGGTGCATGGGAGGTGGCAGAGGGCTCAGGGTCATCCCTCAATGCTCTGCAGCTCCACCAAGGTCTGGTGGCACGGTCAGGGCACAGGGGGCACCATGGCAGGGCAGCTGTCAGCCACGTGGGATTGTTTGTGTCCCCAGGTAGGCCAGTGGGGCCAGGCACAAGGAGGAAATCTTGGCAGAAAGGCAGGAAGGAGGCAGATGGGAGGCTGGAGGCTGCACAGGCAGCTTTCCATAGAATCATAAAACTGTTTAGGTTGGAAAAGACTTTTAAGATCATCAAGTCCAACCATGAACCCAGACATAGGGTCTCTATGCTCCTGAATTGCATCCAGCAATGTTCTGTATCTACAAAAAAATGGTTTGAAACTAAGACAGGCTATTGAAAAGGGGGGTTTGAGCATCCAAGAAAGGAAAGCACAGGGGCCCCTAAGGGCAGTCCGTGGAGTTCCAAGGACATACCTGCACATACCTGACTGGGATGGTAAAAGAAAGCAGACACTGCAGAGATGTGTGTGATCTCAGTGTAACATGAGGGGGATAAGCAACTGAAGCACAAAAATAATGCAGCACTTCTAAAGACATTTAGGTGAGAATGTGCTGGATGGCTTTTAACTACTAGCTGGGAGGCCCTGGGAGTGGAGGGTTTGGGATGGAGCTGAGTCACGTTATGATAGGGACCACACATTTGTCAGTATAAAGGGATGAGGACAACGGGAACACCAATTACTGCAACAGCAGTAACCTGGCACTCAGCGACTCACTGTGGCTCTACAGCATTTCATTACCATCTTCTGAGCACAGGACAGGCCTAGAAGACCATGCAAATCTGTGCCATTCCTTACCTTGGCAATCCAAACGTCCTAGCTGTTTGGAGACCAGTTTACACCACTATAACTATTTTAAGCTGCTATTTCCATAAAAGCAATGGGAAACAGCAGAAGAAGCCATTCTTCTGGAGGAGAGCTTTATCACACGTGCTTTTTGCAGTTAGCCTTTGCTCCCATTCCACCCTCCAAGTTCGGGATCCGGCTCACTTTAAACTTGGCTCAGGTTCACCCAGCACAGCTGGCAGCTGATCACAGACCGTGTAACACATTTTGTCCACGCCAGAAGCATGGCCTGGCAAGTCACTGGTGTCTTGTAACCCATCCAGCACAGCAGTTGTGTTCATTGCTGTGAGCACAGGATGCTCTACCCAGGTTCACACAGCAAGCTTGAGGTGTCCTCTTTCCACATGGATTTGTGTGGTATGCACAGGCCTGACCCTCACGCCACTGCTGGCATGCCATCCAGCTCTTTATGTTTTGTTTTCTAACAGGTAGGGTCCTAGGAGGGCAATTACAAACACATAAATACATGTACTTGATTTCCAGCTCTGTAATTACCTGGGGGCCACTTTGCCTTTTGCCAGCCAAGAATAAAACACATGCTGGCAAGTGATGCAACTCACAGTGCAACAACAAATGCTACAGAGCCACTCCGCCCAGCAAACCCCCCCCAGAATCCCTGTGCTGGGGTAGGGCCAGACTACAATGCTTTCCTGCCACCACTAGGGAAAAATCCCCCTCCCTGGAGACACAGCCACTCCACAGCCTGTCCTTCAGGGAACTTCTGACAGGCACGACACTCCACAACCCATTTCCCTTCTGCTGAGCTGGGACCTTACCGAAGCCCATCAAGATGGGCATTAAGATACCCTTCTGCTGCAGAAGGGGACGCAGAGCTGCGCTGCCAGGCCCTGGGGAGCCGCACAATCATCACGGTGATCTGCCAAGTGAACTGGACAGGGCAATACCCTTCTGTCTCCGCACTCCCCTTCCCGACTGCAGACTCTCTCTGTGCCAACATCTCCACTCAGCTCTGCTGCCAGAGCTTTCAAAAGGCTCTGCTTAGCCCTGTCGTGCTATAAAAGATCAAAAAGCCTTAAAAAAAAATTTAGTTATGGGTTTTTTAACGACAAGCATGAACGCCATGGGGTCAGGCAGCATACTTTAAAACCAGTTCTTCCTGTGGGTGCTCTGTCAGTCCTCCACCCTTGAAGGGGTCTGTCTCACCAAAACTTCCCCCAAGAATATAACCCAACCAGAAACAGAAAAAATATAAAGCCCAAATCACCAAATCCCATCTGCCTCAAAGTCTAATTGTGACTGTAAGTGCTAAGGTTGGGCCGGCCCAGGTTCTCACGGAGCACAGGGTTCCGTGTGCTGAAAGAGAGAAGATGGGGCTCTACATCTCTGCAGTAACTGCAGCAGCTGTAAAGTTGCCCACCATGAAACGCCCACCCTGTTAAATGGGCAGGCAGGCAGCTGCCACTGCGGCTGTGCCTGGAGGTGCTACACAAGCACCACTGAGGTAAATGAAAAGGATTTATAAAGCAGTGCAAGATCATTCTTGAAGGCTGCTCACTGCGGTTAAAAATAAGTTTCATAATCATTTGGGAGAGTTATGGCAGGGAACAGCACAGAACTTTGGTCACGTCTTCAAAGATAAATAATCTGAATTGGTTAAATAAAATTCAGGCACAAGAAGACAATTTACTGACTGTGAATTGCTAAAAGCCAAGGGATTAGTCAAAGATAACTCTCATTTAGCAAATGTATTTAAGAGAACAGGAGTGCTTGCAGAAGATTGTTCTGTGATACGCTAATTGTGTATTTTATTTCGAAAATTGAATATGGAGATGTTGTTAAGAAATATGAACTGCACACAATACGAACTGTCAGCTTTACCACGTGAAACTAAAATAGATTCCTACTTCTGAAACCAAACAGTCACTTGCAATCTGAGCTTATCTCAAGATTTTTTTTTTCAAAAGTCCAAAGCAGGGAAGGAAATCTCAGCTCTAGCCTTGATGAGACTTAAGACACACACCAGCCCAACCAGCTTATCTAGAGAAAATCTTTACTGAGCAAATCTTAGTGTAAAAGCCTGGCCTGTGCAATTAGTTAAAGGATGCCGGGGGTTGGGAAGCAATGGGAGATGGAGCCTGACCCCTTCCCACGGTGAGTGCTGACTTGCTGGGTAAGCCTGGACACATGACAGGGACAAGGGAGCTCTAAGGGCCTGATTTCCACCCAATTATTTGTCCTGCCCAGTTCAATCATGCTCTTAGAAACAGCAAGTGCCTTTCCCTACTGCAGCACCTGCGCCAGTGGAGAACTCACCTTGGCCATGGCAGGGAAGTGGGACTCCAGCAGCCATGTGCTACATTAACCTAGGCCTCATTTCATTGCCAAAGCTGGCAGAAATAGGACTTCAGAGGCTGAATAATCCCTTTGCACATTCTCTGTGGTTACCTCAAGCCTCAAATGAATGACAAAGAAAGATGGCTATCAGCCTCTGGTCAGAAACATCTTGCCTTACTCAACACTTATGTTTAGACAAAACTTTTCCTCTGCACTTCCTACCGAGTGCTCCTTTCCTCTGCCATGACTCCCACGTTGTGGCCACACTGCAGGGAAGCACCAAGTAGCAGTAACAGAGCTGATGGAGCTGGAGGGCAGCACATGCAGAGCACAAGTTTATACTGCAATTGCTCACCCCTGTTTTGGCCACCCACAGGCAAGTCATACCAAGACTGTACCACAACCATAAAATAAAATAAAATAAAATACATTAAATTAACACAGAAGATTTGTAGTCCTATTCTGCATACATCCAAGAATGCTAGAAAAAAACCCCACTGGTACATACAATCCTTTCTTACAGAAATGAAGCGCCTCATGGTCTCAAAGCCATGCACTAGCTTGCAGGCCTGGAAGTTTAAGGGGCTGAGCACTTCAATCAGGTGACAGACAGCCCCTTTTAGTCTTAATCAGCAGACATCCAGAGAGCTAACTCATAGACATAAAGCAAATCAACTTAGGAAATAAATGTCTAAATAAATATGAGAGATGCAATGCTGATCTTTAACATTCCTCTGGAGGGTAAATAAAATTATGGGGGTTTTTCACTTCAATTCATTCCTGCTATTTGTTTATTACTGCACGATAAAAAGGCTCAGCGTGCCCTCGCTGGGTCTTCGCTCTGTCCTGGAGTGAGAGGCTGCCGAGCTAAGCTGAGCACTAAGGAGAAGGCAGGTGAGCACACAGAGCCATGGTACTCATCAGCTGGGCATGCAGAAAAACCATGGATGGTCCAACACCTGAAGCTCTTTTTGTGAAGGAAGAGGGCAATTACTGCAACAGAGACTGAAAACCTGGAGCAAGCAGCATCTTGCACAACAAGTTGACCATATCTAAGTCTGAAAGAGACAATCAGCCTTTCTTCTAGTTATCTGCCACCTTCATTTGGCCATTAAAACCATTTTTAATATGATAAAACAAGTAATACTGCCTAACTAATGAATGGTGAATCATCGGTGCAAGTGTGCCAACATTTATTTATTTATTTGCCTCCCCAAGAACATGTTCTCCTCTGTTTGGTTTTCTACTTTAATGACTACAATTTATCATATTAACTAGACTTCCAGTTTGCTGAGTTTTGTTTCAAGATCTGCTTTTTTGCTGAGACATCTGTGAGAGGGCAGATGCAGGTAAGAGAAGCAATAAAACTAATAAAAAAGTGATAGTAGCTGTCACCAAAAAGCACAAGTGACCGAATCACCTTCATTTACTACCCATGGCCCTTCTTTCTTGTTCTCATTTGCTGATTTTACTGCCGTCTTTCCACCAATATTTTACTCTGCTTATAGCAGCTCTCCACAAGGAACGTTAATTCCCTAATTTCCAAATAACTTGCTTTCCCTACCTACCAGCAGGCAGTGCAACAAAGAAGGGCAGCCAAAGCGGAAGAACTATCTGTGATGAATTTGAGCCACGCACGATGGCCCAGTCAGGGGTTTCTGGAGGCATCTGAAACTGCAGCAGTGCCTGAATCAGTGCAGGGATCCTGCCCTCACAGGAGGCATCTATCTGCCACCTGTCTAATGCGGTGGGAAACGCTGGTCCAGCTGCATCAAGCCTATATCTATTTCAGAGCACAAGCATATGTGTTTTCTCCACCTGTCACAACTGTGAAATGCATAGATAGCATTTACTTCCTAGGCATTCGTCGCTCAAATTAACAAGCAACCTGTTAGTCTGAGTGCAATTAGCACCCCCCAAACTTTATTCCAGACATATCTGGTAGCTGAATTTTTCTTGCAGGTCTTTTAGCAGCCCGGTGTACACTTGGAGTAAAAATAGACCAACGTATAGAATGACAGTGCTGTGAAATCCCCAACAAATTCCATGTGAAGCAAAGCTAAACACGCTGCTGGGGAGTCGGGTTTGCCTTTGTTAGAACCCACAGTGGAAAGTTCACATTTCGACAAACTGGAATTGAGCACTTGGTTCACCCGAGCCCCAGCAAACCGAATGACTGAGTGTAACACAACCTGCTGAGGCTGATTTCCGCTGCCCTCTCCTGTTGCCACATTTGAACTCCACCGCTCCCACTACGTGCTTTTTATGAAAATGCCATTTACATACAGGCATGCAACGTGACATCAGCGTTTTGTAGGAGTACAGGCGAGCGATACCATGTGATATGAGCAGTGTAAACCCTCATCCATGTCACAGCTTGGCTTCTGCTGGAGAGTACAATCAGCACAGACTGCAACCACACTGTTGTGGGCTGCCTGGCTACCGTGGCCCTCAGACCTGCACATCAGTTCTTCCATGATGTGTGTAGTGATCCCAGGTGCCTACCTGGATCACTTCTTTACTGAGATATTTCTTCGAACATAATTAGCTTTGAAATGCCAAATAACAAAGGGCTTACATTCTTTTAATTTGGCATTCACCTTTCCCTCCTTGTGGTTGCCAGCACGGTAACAGGGAATGTACAAACCACACCAAAATATTCCTTCATAAACCCAAAAGCATGACATTTACTCCAAATCTGATGTAAAGAGGACTGGGGGAGTGCGCAATCCATAGTGGCAGGACAGCCCTTATCTATTAGATATTTCCCCCGGATGCTGAAGACTTAATTAGGTTTACAACACCAGCCTCATACGATCACTTTTCTTTTTCTTAAGTGCTCCACAAACATTGCTAGCTTAGTCTGACAACCAGTCCATATCTGGCATTTTCTTAGGATTAGCTTCTCCAAGCCTCCAGTGGTTACCTGCATGATTCTCTGACCTTCCCAAGCCCCACCTTACCTGCTCTGTGCCTGCAGGCAATACACAGTGAGAGAGACCTGCAAGATGACACCTTTCTGCACAGTGTCATGGCTTTCTCCCCCAAAACCTGTTTAAATCTAAATTACTCCTACTCAGAGCATCTGCCACAGCAATGACATTGCTCTTATTCCCTGGCACAGCTCTGACATTTTATCATCCTCTTATATCACACTGGACCTGGTGGGAAAGACACCTGCCCTTCTCCAGCCCAGCACCCATGGCTGCTCCCCTAAACACGGAAGATAGACAGAAGGAAAACACAAGTTTGCTTACCCTCAGGAAGGAGAGGTCTCGGTTGTGCTCAATGCTGGTGATCTCCAGGTTGCCCATAACTACCTCGCAGTTCTCATAGTACTTGCGCAGGGCTCGATACTGCTGCTCCAGGTCAGAGAGGGAGCTCAGCTTGTTCTCGGTGCCAGCACACACTGCAAGAAACCACAGGACAAACAATCAGGAACGAGTGTGGAAGAGGGGCACAGGAGTAGAGAAGGCAATATAATTTTTACACAGCAACACGGGCAATTGCAGCAAACACCCCTGCAGAAATGACTTGAATATCAGCAATAGAGATGGGAAGGTACAAATCCAACCTGTGATCATCTCAGCAATTTAAACACATCTCACCTAATGGGATGAAGTGCTGTTATTTACCATGAAATGCAGGAAAAGCGCAAAACCATTTGGCCTCAGCACCAGAAGGGCCAGACCAAGGTCTCAGCAAATCCCTGCTACTCCTGCCAGTGACAGAATCAGACACTGGACAGAGATGCTCCAATCACAGATTGAAGGATGCAAGGCTGGAGAGACCTGTGCATCTAAGCTGACCTGGATAGTTTAATTTTTTCCCTATTCTGAACGGTCTGTTGGACAAGCCAAGAGCAACTTGGCCAGATTTATACAGCACTGTTTTCCCCATCACTTTCCCTAAAGACCCCAGTTCTTCCCAGCTTTATGCAATCAATAAATAATAAATAGGAGAAAGACAATAGTGACAAACACATTCAGTCCTAGGCTGAATGTGCAGCAGAGATATGTCAGATAAGTACAGAAACACTATCTTAATACAGTTTTTAAAGGATGACCTTTAATATTATACTACTATGTTCTACATTTTGAAGACCAGTTCAAAGCTACCACAGAATCCCAGCTCAGCTCAATCTATTAGTCTGTCATGCATCATACAGTGACCAAATAAATGAGAGAAAGAAACACAGAAGCAGCATTTTAGAACAGCAGCTTTTCATGCAGTGTTCAGCCTGCCGGGTCTGCAATGCTGCCTAAATGGTCAAGCGTGGGGCTGGGCTGGTTTGGGGTTTTTTTGCACTTACTTTTCCTATTAATCAACAGCTTGTGGTTGTTCTTAACTGTGAGTAAATTAATCTGAGTTTATCAAAACTTCTGAAATGGGTATTATATTATGTAAAACAGGAGCCTGACCAGAATAGCACTTCTGGAGCCATTCCCACTCCTGGATTAGATCAATACAAACAAAACTCTCCATGACTGGAGGCATAATCAGTAAAATTGACTAAAATATGCACTTGTGAATGATGCAAGTCTTTTTTATAAATATCAAAAGTAATTAGGTTTCAAAGCACTATTACTATTGACTATTTGTTTATTACATCCCTCAACCCCCTCCCCCTCCTTTTTTTTTTAATAGAAATGGGAACAATTCTCATCTCTGTTCCCACTGTGGTCTCTCTGCTGCAGAGCAATCTGTTCTCATGCCAGGGCAAGTCGAGTTTCAATCAAGCAGCCTCTTGGCAAAGGGCTTCTGAAGGCAGGCAGAAACCCACGAACTGCTCAAAGTTTACTCCCAAGGAAACTCCCTCTGCCCTAAAAATGGCAGCAGAAATCTGCTCCTGCTGAACTGTAACTCCCCACCGGGGAGGGCAAGCAAGAGCTGGTTTCATTGCAAACCATTCACAGGACAAAGGCTCCATCAGATTGCTCTTGGGTTCTGTGTTTCTGGCGGCTAAGCACAGACCAAAGCTGAACAGGCACTGCAAAGGCTTATTCTCCAAATACACATTGGATCTACTGACCTAAGTAAATACTTTATTTCTCTCTATGATGTGGTAATAGTAAAATCTCAAAGTTCTCACTAAATTTAAAAACTTAAAATATTTTACATACGTTCATTATACTGCATTGAAGAAAAAACTGCTTGGTTCGCTCAGGTTCTAAAAAAACAACTACCTCCTCATTTGCTTAATTTAAACCACAAACATTCTCATTCTGAATATTTTCTGGTAAAACCTTACTACTTAGAGTAAGTTATATCTAAATAACAGTTTATTTATAATATTTTTAATAGCCATTTTGATGGAAAGACACGGTCACACCGGGACCTCACATAGCTTTGTTGTACTGCAAACACCTGGAAGGATTAACTACTGCTACTAGGAGACAGCACATCTTTCTTCTTGAAATACAGAGCCCTGTCCTAGCTCATATTTAGAGTTTTATTCAGAACAACCTGGAGAGCTGCCCTACAATCATGGCCACCCTTCAGAGAGACACACACCTGGCCCTGCCAGGACATCTGAAAACACGCTACCAATGACAAAATGGGTTTGTTTGTTGCTTGTTTAAACACAGCAGCATCTATGACAACAACACTGACCGTGTTTCTAGGCAGGTAAGTATTATTCTGTTTCAAGGCTCCCAAGGACTAATAAATAATTTCTGTTTCATTTTGCAATCGGTGCTAAGGATCAGCATAGCTCAGAAAACAATTCCAGCAGCTCAGCTAATAAAGCTTTACACTGCAACACTGATATTGCGTGTTGCACACCCATTAAACGTTTCCTGAAAGCTAATGCAGACATTTGTTTGCTGCGAGGAGGCAGAACACCTGGGGCTGGCTCTTGCAAGAGGATTCAGCGGGGGTGAAGCCAGCCCAGATGTGAACCGGGACTACAAGTTTTCTTCATCTGAGGTTAATTTTGTGCAACCCAACCACTGCAATAACTACTCCCAGCTATGGAAATCAATTCTTTTGGATAAATAAAACCTCCACAGCAAATTTAGAATTAATCACGCTGATCTTTCAAATTTTTCTCGTAGTAATTCTAAGCATTTAATGCCCATTTTAAAAAAAAAGCAGCCCTCTCTGGTCCTTTGTTACACTCAACATCTCAAGGTGCCAGCTCCCACCTGGGCCATTGCTGCCTGCCTGACATGTGGCAAAAAGTCTATGCACCCAGCTCCTCCCAGCCTGCTCTGCCATTAAATTTTGGAAACCAGGGAAAGTCACTGCCTGAGGTCAATCCTCCCAAACCATTGCATGACCTGGCCTGGCTTTTGCAGCTCTGGGCTGACCGGAGTGGTCATCTCCCCTCAACAACAACAAAAAAAAATTGGTTATGGATTGCCTCAAATCAAGTCACATACCAAAAGTGATTATCCTACATCACTGCAGGGTGTTGAAGTGCACACTTTTTTCCATCAGTACCCAACCAGCAGAGCAGTTGATGCCAAAACAGTACTTGGAGCAGGAGAGAGCCCTGACCGGCAGAATAAACGGAAGTTCCAAATAAATGTGGGTATAACCATGGATCATTAATAATCCATTATTACAATAAGTCCTTAAAATGTCTCAGCTTCACAACGTACATTTTGATGCATCTAATAATTATACCACATTCAAAATACAAGTGAGGAAACTATGAAAGTATTTAAGAAAAGCAGGTAAGATAACTCATCACTTGCACGGGGAAGGGCTGGGACAGAACCTCACATCCTTTGCAGGGAGTCCTTAAAGACAGAGAGATTATATATGCTTTTGGCAAGTTTTTTAAGGCAAATTACAACTAACAGGGTAACAAGGCACTCCTGCCATGACACAGAAACGCTGCTGCCGTGGACAATCACAAAGGTGCTCCCGCTTGCCCACATATGCTCCAGGGAACCAAACCTAGAAGGGACACAGGCCAGAAAGCAGGCTGTGAACTGTTAGTTAAAAAGCTTTATGTCCCATTTGGAGCCACATGTGGCGATTCCCAGCCACTCCAGAGCACAAATAATTGTTCTGGGTCTGATTTGCCAAGGTAGTTAAGAAGCACTACAGTAACCACATTCAAAGTAGGAGCTGAGCTGGATTCCCAGTCCCTTTGTCCCTGAGCTCAACACGGAGCACAGACATATCCCACTCATCCTCCTGGCTCATCTCTTAAAACAGCAAGAGACATTTATGTGTTGTAGCAGCTCTTTAAAATTAAATGCCAAAATAACATATATCTGCAGTGATGTTCCAGCTGTATATCGGCACAAACACGAGCACAACAAAATATAAGTCCTTGTCATGCCATGCAAAACCACCATAATCTATATTTCATAAACTCACTTCAAAGCACTTTGTTGTATATTGTTAGATGTATTATTTTATATAGCCCCAGAAACCGATGAGTGGCAAGAAAATAAAGGCTGTGTACTTTAACTGTTCCTGCAGCACAGCCTTTCCTGGTTAATAAAAAATACTCATTCCCTGACTCTAACAGAGGGCAACCAGTAGCAGCTTAAGATGTGCCTCCAGCCTGCAGCTTTTCTCACTGTTGAGCTTCTGACTTGTTCAGGAGGCCTCACAGAGGCATCTCAATGAGGAAAACCCTTCAGTGCTTGTTTCACTGCACACCCAGGAAAATCAGATGCCCCTTTATGTCTTCTCAAAGTCTGTGGGAGGGCAGCCTCAGTCTGACAGCCTGTACCAGGTCACCAGCATGCCATGAAGCTCTCAAACACATCATTCCACCAAACACACTTGGCCATTCCTGCTCTTTCTACATTCTGACAAGCCTCACAGAGAGCACCTGAGCAGACTCACCCACCACTAATGTTATCCCAAAGTTAAAGGACGTGCACCTTCCCATCTGGGAAGCCTCAAAAAAGCAGTGGCTGCAACGAGCCAGGCTGCTAAGCCTGTAGCCACTTCTCATCTACACCCCAAACGTGGGCAATTTCGGATGGGCGCAGGAGCAAAGCACTGCTTGGCCATCAAAGAAGTGAATTTCAGGCATTGCTCACACGTTCACACTTCACGTTCGGTTGTTTACTTATTACCAGCTACATCAATTGACAGTTTCAGCTCCTAATGGTCCCAATTACAGCAGTAATAATCATCTGTATTGAACTGAATTTATGTTTTTCATCAATATTCATGCACATGGACTTGGAAATTAATTTCCCATTGACTTTTTTTCATAACAAAGCCAAATCATTCGGATGCTCACTCAGAGGTAGCAAATAATGGAGACATTTAAAAATGTCCGTTAGCTTTTGCCTTTTAGCCCATTATTTCGCTATGCTCTGTTGATGATAAATCTATACGTTAAATTAAGAAATCACAACTGACTCCACTGAGTTCTGTTTCTTATAATACCAACGGATTTTATAACCCTCCTATCTCAACAGACAAGCTAACTTTTGGGAGGAGATCAACTTGTTTAATTTCTTACTCAACCCCTCTCTGGATTTGCCTACAACTGGAGTTGCTCAAGGAGAGTGAATCCCAGTTATCTCCACCATGGTCACCCTCACTTGAAATACCCGTGTCTCACTCCTCTCCTAAAGCACACTGGGGGAAGCAGCAATGAGGAATCCTCATCACCAACTCCAATATCAAGGATCTGAACATATTTTCCTTCAAATCACAAAATATCTATTATTATGTCTTTGGCAAGGCTGCAGGAGGCAGCACATTTGCCCTGCCCTCGTCTCCACCTGCACGCAGCACAACCTCCCTTCGTCAGTCGGTTTGTCAAGTGGTCCAAAAACACAAGAGGAGGCTTAAACTCTTGGACTCACTGGTTTCAGGAGAGTGTTTATGAAAGGATGATTCCAATAACAGTCAGTATCTCTTTCTAAGACATTCTTTTCCTGTACTTCCCACTTACTTACTTACTTAATTAGCTGTGTTTTTCCAGACAGCACCATCATCGGGGTTTGAAAGGCAGCTAACAGAACTGTTTATTAATAATTGCAAACACTCGCGGTAATTTGTTAAGACCCCCAGATGGGGGGGAATACTCAAGCCCCTTAAGGAACAACTAATTACCAGGAATGCCACAGCAATCCCCATTCATTATTTTACGCTCCATGCTCTCAGCAACAGCCTAGGCACCCTGTCACTCATCTACACGCGCAGAAGGGGTAAACATACTTTTAATCCTTCCATTATTATCATACAGCTCTCCTTGAATGAGCTGCAAAAGCCCTGTATTTTCTTGTAATTAGGCATGTCCTAATGAAGCAAGGGCTGCCTTCACTTACAGTCTCGCAGATGTTTCCCATGAGAAAGGCAAAACACTCCTTGAGGTCACCATCCCTTTTCCTGCAAACCCAGTGCTTTTGGAGAGTGCTTTAAAATTGGGGGCTTTATTTCCCTAGGTGGGAGACTGAATGTAGAGTATAATTTTCTCTGTACTCCTAATAAAGAGCTCCTCTGGCACAAGCATTTTCCTTCTGTGAGGTCTGCTCTACGCTAAGAAATTATCATCCCATTTGAATCCAGTTGCATGCAATCAACCTGACTGCCACGAACCTCTGGACAGCCACTTGGCCAGGAGCACTCAGCATGTCCATCCAGCAACCCTCCAGTCCATCAGAGATGAGGTGACACAGTACAGGCTGCTCCATGGCAGCTGTGAGCCACACCAACCGTGGCTTTAATCCCTTCTACCTGCACGCGAAATTCCAAACGGCCCAGCAACTCAAGCCTGGTAGTGCTATTACACAATCATGGAATGGTTTGTGTTGGAAGGGAGCCTAAAGACCACCTAAGTTCCAATCCCCTGCCATGGGCAGGGACACCTTCCACTGGACCAGGTGCTCCAAGCTCCCTCCAACCCGGCCCTGAGCACCACCAGGGACGAGGCAGACACAGCTTCTCTGGGCAAGTTGTTCCAGCTCCTCAACACCCTCACGGTGAAAAATTTCTTCCTAACATCTTAACTCTAAAAATATTTATTTTGATTTCCAAGTTAAGCTCTCCATGACGGCTAAATCAAGTTAAATAAAAAAATTAACTAAAATTTTCATCCAGACTTTCATTCACAATCCTAGAAGGACACTGAGACCCTTCCATAGCCTCTCTCTTCTCCACAGCACAAAAAAGCAGTCCCTGGGTTGATAGCACCAGGTACTGAAGCATAAATTCCCTGAAATTTGCCCACTAAACTCTCAAATACAATTTCATATGCCATTGTAAAAGCTTCCCAGCACTTCCAGAAAAAAATAACACAGGGATGTGTTATCATGGTGGTCCCACCTCCAACAGAGGCTGATCATTTGAGACCTACAAACAGAAGCTCATTCCCAGTTGTAAGAACAGGAACACAGCTAGGCACAGTAAAGCCTGACAGCGACTGTAACTTCATCAGGAAGGATTAGCTATGTGTGATAACACCTTCCTCAGCTGATGGCACCCCTCTCCTTGCACTGAACTCTTTGCAAAATCTCTTTGCTGGATGCAGCATATTTTAATGATGTAGCTTCCTGTTCATACCAACCAAAAAATGGCATCAAGATGTTGACTGGATTTACACAATAAAACTTCAAGGACAGTGGCCTGTGCTGGCCACATCAAACTATCATCATCAGCTTGTTTTATGCCAGTACTTCCAGCATTCTTTCTCTTTTAGTTTTGCCACATATATGTTATGATACAGCAACTGCAAAGGAAAAAAAAATGGAAAACTGTTCTGGAAGAGCACAGCTATCACTGAAAAAAGGCAAAAATTAATACAAAATGTTTTACCAATGGTTCTTTCCTCTCAGGCCTCTGTACCAATTTTTTTTTTTTATCTCTGGGTACTTCTCTTTCCCTTTTTCTCCCCACTCTTCACAGACACTCCCCCCCACATACACTTCCTTTCCTCATTTCATTCTATTTTGAGGATAAATAGTGGCTTCTTAACTATAATGTAGGTACTGGACTTGACAAGCAATTAAAGCAAACAATTTCCACTCATCTAACTTTGCCAAATTAGTCATCTACCATCTGCTCTATCATCTGGCTCTCCTTGAGGTCTTGCTGTGAATCTGGAAGCACTCACTCTGACAAGGAGGCAGCAGATAAGCCTCCAAGCTGGCAGGGAACCCGAGGGATGGAGGGAACACGGGGGTGACACATGGCACCGCGCTGCTGACCACCGTCCCCAGCAGCCTAGCTTTGAGGAGGTGCTCGTGGTTCCACTGTTCACACTGGCAAATCACCAGCACTCAAATTGTGACAGAAGAACATTTAATTTTAAAAGATTTCTTTTACGGCCACTTACACAGCACGGTAACTTAGGGAGAGCGTGGGGTTTTCATACTGGATGCAAAAAAAAAATCATTTACTTTATTGAAATATCTTCAGCACTTGCAAGTTACTTCTCAACGAAGTACATAACCTTAAGGAATTGAGAGACATTACCTAAGGAAGATTTGAGAGGTCCCTGCTTCCAGCATCGGGCTTAGTTCAGGTAAGGCCACATTTAGAGACAGTAAAAAGGTTTTCAGGTAGCTCTGAAATACAGTGCTGGTATCCTCCAGCTTCTGAGCACTAGTAGGACCTTTTCCTTCTACCAGGCTTCCAGTTTGGACTCCTTACTGGGTCTACCAGTATGATACAAATATCACCAGCATCCCTTTTTCCAATGACCTAATGCTTCCCCTCCAGGGAAATGAAACACCACTGCAGAGGGCAAGTTAGTCCATACAAATGTTGCTATTGCTCCAAAACATCACACAGAAGAATTACTCTCCCTGTTGGTGCTGAAGATCATTACAGACCAACTATTCCTAGTCAGTCACTTCAGTGCAGCACTCAAAATTGAGCATGTGAATCTAACTCTTGATGCCAAGAACCAAACTGCTCCCTCTACAGCATCAAAGCATGGACCATTCCCAATGCCTTCTAAGACTAATAAGTCCACAGATAAATGACTGTAATGCAAGGCCACATGTTCATGGGCAGCTAAACACTGAGTCAAGTGCCAAATATTGCTCTTCCCACTTTCCAGTCCTCGCTGTTCCCAAGTCCTGCCCCAGTACAGCACCAATGCAGCCTGTTTCCCTCCATCACTGTATCACAGTGTATCCTGGCTCTCTACCAGGGCAAAGTGGTGGAAACATCCATAGGTCTCAGCAGTGGGAAGGATTTGGGTTGCTTTTTCAATGCCAGGAGGAGTGTATGGAAGATGACGGAGCACAGACCACAAGCCCCAGGGGAACACATTCACAGGTGGGAGCAGGGGGAGCACAGGGAAGCCAGGCACTTGGACTGGGTTTTCGTACACGTGCATTCAACAAACATCAATTTGGTGAGGGACGCCAGTAACATCTGCTGTGAGGTTGGCCCAAAATCATTTCCCAGTTCAGAAACCAGGCTGCTTTGCTAGGGACATCAAGGGCTTTTTTTCCCCCATGCAGCGTTCTCCCAGAGGCCCAGGGCTGTTCAGCTTGCACAGAGCACTGCCACGGTGCTGCAGTGGTGGCCGCTCTCCCCAGCAGCTCCTGCTGCTCCACCGGGACTCACACAGCTCCATAACAGCCCTGGGCCTTCACTTGCCTGCCTTCCTTTCTGCTTTTCCCTTCCCCACAGGGCCCCTGAATACTGCAAGCATTCACTCAACTTAAATGCATTTTAATTAACACTGTACAAACACACGGAGTTTGTGCGTGCACAAGGGAGCGCATTCATTCAGCCCCTGCCTGATTCTCAGCCCAAGAAATCCAGTGGGAGCACTGGCAGCCGCTGCGGTGGGAGTAGGATTGCAGTCCTTATTGCCTGTACTGGATTTAAAACACTCTTGGCAAGAAGCTCACAAGCCCTCAGGTCCTCCTTACTAGTATTTAAGCACCATTTATGTAGAAGATGTAGCACAGAGAGGGTAGGTGGGACAGGTGCTTTTATATCTGCTAATGTAACTGCGGGTAATTAGTCACCACTAAAGCACACAGCAACAACCACGCCGTTACAGCATAAGCACAAGCCACTTGTGACATACCAAAGGTATTTCCCCGAGATCTCCCACAGAAATCTCTCTTGCATTACATTAGTAATTACCACATAACCCAAATACCACCTAGTTAAATGACTAAAATAACTACGAAATTTAAACACCGAAAGAAAAGGACTGCTTCGGTGAGAGCAAACTCCCCAGATTCCGGCATCCCAGCAAGACAAAACTGCAGAGGGGTTTAAACAAAAAGTACCTGGAAAAACACTTGGGAATTAAGAAAACCCAACATCTCACGGGGAGCACCTGAGATGGCCATGCTGGTGCGTGGGTGTCCCCATTACCACCCAACATTTTGGTGCTGCTTCGCCCAACTGCTTCAGGGTGACTGTGCAGTGCAGGAGAACGTGACAACAGAAATACCCTATTTCAGCCAATATGCATGCAGTTTATTTTTCATTGATGAAAATAAATGGCTCTCAAGCAACACGTTAACACTGTCAAGCAGGTCGCAGAATCCAGCTTGTGTAAGACAGCCAAAATGGTGGTTATTGAAACTTGGAAGTACTGCAGATGAGGGGAATGGCACTGCAGTTGGAAGGAGAGGCAGGGCCTGTGCTGAGGCTGTCTGGGCCTGCAGGCAGACATCACACATTGTCTGGAGCCAAAATACTCTGAGTGGGGAATAGGGACACGTCCTGAGGTCTGTGGTGGTCGTGTATGTTATGGTCATCAAGTCAAAGAACTAACTTAAAGTGCTCTTTTACACAAACTTCCCTTAAAGCACTGGCTGTGGTAGCCCATGGCTACACTACATAATAAACCTCATGCTTTCAGATACCAGTTTAGAGGCAGAAAAAATAAAACTTTTAGTAACTCTACACAAGAACATTTTTTCCTTCTATGTGCTACACATAAAATCATCCAGCCTAGTCTTAAGCCAGTACCCTGCTGCAGTTCATGCATGTTTTACATGAGCAGTGGGATGCAGGTTGCTGAGCACGCCATGGCTTCGCCACTGGGAACGCTCCCGAGTGCAGGCGCGAGGGAACACCAAACCTCCACCTTCTCAAACCCACATGTTTTGAACCAAGTCCTTGACCAAACCGTTTAAATTAAATATAATAATAATTAAAAGCTAAATAAAAGCCTCAGTACCCAATAAATTCTTCCGAGGCCACTGAGGGCTTCAGCTCTGGTGAACAGCAGCACAGTGACCGTAACTCTACTACCAAGACGATTTTCCCATCGCTAAGAAAGTAAAGGGACCACTTTTAACCTCACTGAGGCTGTTGGCATAAGCTGCTATTAAATTGCACAAATGGGGCAGAGGCAGGGCTTGCATGTGAATTTATAACCTCACTGTACATGAGCAGAATATTCAAGGTAAATGCCTGCAGTGCTGAAGCTTCTGCCTGTTTTAACTGGGAGGGGAGAACTGTGTGTCTGAGTTTGATGAGCTTCTCAGTGCATCTCCTTGGTTCTTTCAAAAGGAGCAAGCCAGCAGCTGAAATCACAGACTGACTTGCCCCTCTTCGCACAATTCCTACTGAGCTTTTGTAAATGATTTTCATTCCCAAGGCTGCAAGAGGACACGGGGAAGTCCACGCTGCACGTCAAACACAATTTCCCAGCAGTCGAATCTGGCGAAGTAACTTTAAAATCTCTAATTGTTTTCCTCCACCAACCTATTGCACTAACCTAAGGCATATTTATTTTTTATTTTTAGTGTCATGTACTTGCAGAAATCATCCCAAAAGGTAAGTTCTAAAAAATCACACTTGTCAAAATCAGGTATTTTAAATTCTTTATAGATCAGTTTGCTCAAATATGCTCCCTGTTATTATTTGCTGTTATTTCGGTCGGATTTTTAAGATGCACTTCATATATATTTTATACGTGTTTGGTTTATACCTGCCCCCTCCCATCCCCAGAGACCGCCCTTAAACTTCTATCCATTGATTGTAACAATATCAATTTGTAAAGGTCAACAGAAAGCTTCTCTGACAGCTGAACTCAGAAACCAATTTTTAAATGAGCTGTTTCTCTTCCTCTGCAAAATCAAAACCTAAGGTCTTTATTTCACAGGCCTGACCAGTGGCTTTGATAGGCTTTGGATCCCCGATGGCTGCTGAACACTCCCTGGAAATCCAAGCTTGTTTGAGGGTCTTAAAAATAGCATCTGAAGAGGCAGGTTTATAAAAAGAGAGAGAAGAGTAAGAGAGAGGTTTATGAAAAAAACAACATTAATTTGTTGCTACTCAGAAAGTCTCTACAAACCTCACATAAGAGAACTCCAGGGATCACCACACAAACGTCACCACTGTGTGGGTTTGGCCTCATGCATCCCTTTATCATACATGAATAACTTACATTTTGCACTAAAAAAAACCACCAGCTAGCTAGTTAAGAAAGAGACCATGCCAACTTATCTTGATGCTTGTTTCAGATTTATACAGAGGACAGATTATTCCATTTGGGGTTGGGATCAAAAGCCTCTTCAAAAGGCTTCCACCCTTAACCCCATCCCACAGTTTACTAAATATCTCAAATTCATAACCACTTAAAGTAGGGCTACGCAATTTATGACACTGTTATACACGAAGAAAACCTGCCATGAATCAAAGAAAACAGTTATATAAATGAGCATAAAAGTGCAGGGAAATGTCACAAGACAGCAATAAAGTATCTTTCAAATGGTAAATCCCTGAAGCAGAAGCACCATTAGTTTAGAATCCTCCACTCAGCAACAGCAGGATTGGTTAAGCGCTTGAGCCATTCGAACTGGAGCTTGCCTGCCCCTCAACAACCATGGATTCAGGCTAACCTGCACACCCTCGGCAGGGAATCGGGGAAGGCAGGAGGAAGCAAAGGCAGCAAATGCATATCTGTGCTCACACCAGCTCACAAAACCTCAGGGGTTTTCCCTGCTGCTATGTGGATCACAGAAAGGCATCACACAGAGCCATTCCCACCAATATACACACAGGCATGCACCAGCCAGGTCTCCTCTGCAGACATGGCAAGAAAGGTGCTTTAGCAAAAAGACAGCAATATAGAAGAGGAACAAACCTTACTTGGTGACCAAACTGCCCAAATCCATCAGTCATAACACCACTGGGGTTCAAGGAGTCTATGATGATACCAGCAGCCCCGGGATGAAGTTGTAAGAGACTCTACAAGAGCAGAGTGAAGTAGGTTTACTCTGCCCTAAAAGCCATAAAAGCCTTTTGCTGACTTCCCAGCTCCCAGCTCCGGCTGCTCTCTGAGACTAGGTCATTTTTCTCCTAACCCTACCAGCAGAATAGACATGGAACAGCAAAATGCCAAAAAATTTTCTGGGATCAAGGAAAGGCAATGCCTTGTAAAATACTGGAGCTGCCCCAGGAACAGTTGTGGTAACACCAGGGGTATCCACGGACAGATTAAAGCCTCAGTTGAGTGGCATATGGAGAGGATTGCAGGAGAAAATCTCTCTAAGAGTGAGTGTGGTGCTGAAGACTCCCACCCCAACCACCTGTGATGATTCTCCAAGGGATTCCCTTTTCATGCTGCTTGCTCCAGAAGGGCTACAGCTGAACGATCTGGAACAACCACCAGCCTGTGCCCTTGGGCTTATTTCTAACGTCTGCACACAAGACATTCCCCAATCCTTTTGGAAAAATCCCAAGACTATTCCTGACCTCTTTTATGCACACCTTTATCCTGCAAAGGGTAACCATTATCTCACTGTTAAAATAATATCTCCCACTGATGTGCCGAAATTATCTGTTTTCTGGTTCTTAACCCAAGGCAAGGGGGACAGAAACAGAAGACACAGCAGAGAGCTGGCTGCTTTTTTTGAAGACGTGGATGACATGTTCCCACAGACCAAAAGCAGCTTCCTATTCCTGCCTCTCACACAAAGATTACAGCATCTCTGCCCAAAGACGGCCTCACCTGATTTTATTTGCACAAACAAACACAGAGGAAGACAGATGAATGGCAGGTGCCTTGCTCCTCCTCACCGGGAAGAAAAGAACAGGCACGTTCTCAGCAGCCTCATTAGGAAGAAAAAGCCAAGAAGCAATTTTCCCAACGCAAGCCCTCTGCAAGGAGGCTGCTCCCGGGATCCCCATTTCATTAAGACCTTTCTCTTGCTCACTCCACTAGATGATCCGGTTCAGTTGATCCTGGGAAACGAGCAGGAGGGTGGGAGGGGGAGCCCCGGCAGGGGGCACGGGGCACCGAGCATGTGATCCCGTCCAAGCTTTGTGCCAGGGGCTTTGGCCGCCTGCTTAAGTGATGCGGGAGCACGTGCGGCTGGAGCAGCTCAGAGCAAATTTACCCACTGCAAAATGTCCTTGGAGCTGCCTCCCTATTACGAGTAAGTGGTAGTGAAAGGTCAGCAGAGCTAATTTGATGGTAACGAGCCTGTCTCTGCACCACTCGCCGATACGGTGGCCCTGTCCTTACAAACACCCCACCGCTAAAGCACCTCGCAGGGTGCAGAGGGGTTCCCAGGAGCAGGGCTCCCCTGTTTTCTCTGCACAGCACTGCACTTAGCAAACACGTTTGCTTCTTACCACATCCACAGAAAAGCACAGTTCAGCTCGGACTGCTCGGAACAGCTTAATTAATAACAATTAGCTGCAGCACAATTGTGATTCAGGTAGCGTTCTGGAGCATGAAGGAGAAACTTGACACTTTCGCTTGTGTGAATGGACATAAGAAATTCCAGGCAAAGTTAATGGAAACCAAGTGGCTGTGTGACGCCAAAATTCAAATGTACTGTAAAATTACTAAATTATTTCAATGTCACAGGAAGGCATTGTTCTACTTCCAGGATTATTAGCCCTCCGAGAGTTTTAATAATATGTGGTCGAACTCCTCAGGAGCACATCACTAGCATATTTTAAAATCACTCGGGATAATACAAAATACTTTCATATTTTAGGAAGGGGGGGGGGGGAAGCAGGAAATCCCTGCTTGCAGTAAAGGGGAGGCAACAGCCTTGAACAGACTACAGGGGTGAGATGCCAGAAGGTTGGTGGGCTCACAGGGTACCAGCTCTGTGCTCCCTGAAGCCACCTGGTCCCTGCCTGGTGGCAGATGCCTTGGAGGGGGCCTGGCAGTCCCCTCCTTGGCGAGGAGAAGGAGAAGGACACTTTATGAAATTGCAGTTGTCTAAAGTGGTCGAAACACCTGCCAGTCATGGCAGGTTTATTGGCCGCACTCCCCGCAAGGGGGGCTGCATCTGAGTGCCTCCACTTTAATTAGTGTCACCGCAGTCAGATGTAATTTATGTTTAAATATACGTGGGTAATAAGAAGACAGTCCCAGTGACTACTTTCAAACAAAAGGAAAAGAGGTAGAGGCTTCAAAACTTTGTGCTGGAAATCAACAGAAAATTCTCAGCTGGAAAATTAGTTGACCCTGCTATTAACAGAGAGTATTTTCTGACTCCTGGAGGAGCATCGAGCATCGTCTTTTTAAAGATAAACAAACCACCAAACAAAGGATAAAGTGACCACACAGGATCAGGCTTTGAAAGCATAGGAAAGCACAGAACCGTGCACTCAGCTTGCATGCTAAATGTGAGCATTATGAGGGTGTTTGTGCAAGGCAAACTGGGCAGCTCCAGGAATGCCTGCAACACTCAGAATGAAAACTGCACACACGTTCTTACATTGTTCTTGTGGCTTTGTATGAAGCCATCACCCTCATCTCGGGAAAACTAATGTCTTGTATGGACTAGCAAACTACATTTATTTCCTGGCAAAAGAGAACATACCACAGCCATCTTGCAGGCAGAGGGAATTGCAGGTGGCAGTGCTTGGCCCTCAGGGAGTACGTGTGGAGATTGTTCTGATACAGGTGTGATGCAGCTAGAAAACCGAGTATGTCAGGTTCCTTACCAACAGTAAAAATGGCATTTTCTGAAGTAGGTAGACTAAGAACACATTGGCAAAAACTGAAATGAAAGAGGGTGCCTCCTGCCCCTAAGACGAGCCACAAATCCTGCCTCAGCAGCGCCCTACCATCCAGGGGGAAAGCTATCATATGCTCAGTAACGTACGCTTTCCTTATAATTTACAAAATCTAAGCCATCATGTTGTAAAAATGTGTCTCAAAGTATGACAACTGTTCCAGGGCTTCTAGCAGAGCCTGCAGACACATGGGCCAAAAATATGCTTCCCAGCAGAACAAATCTATCTACCTTGTCCCCAGCATGCCCATCCTGCGGGCACACAGCTGCCTCAATGCCACTGGTGCTACCCAATGCTCAGCAGCCAAGAAGTCGAGATCACCACATGGTGAAGTCATCAGCTTATCTTCACATCTCCTCCTGTCACGTGCAGCTAGAGCACGGCTCTAGCCTTTAATTTCCTCACAGGGATCTGCAAGATCCCTCACTTTGCCGTGGCAAATTCCCACCAAACTTGCGTTTGGCAAAACACAGAGAGCTGGCTGGGCGTCATTCTCCTTCCCACTGGTAGTGCTGGATGAGAAAAAACAGTGTTTGATGAACAGCTTTTGTGTCCTATTGTGTTACCTACATCAGGCTGAGAGGCCTGGGGCTCTCCATACCCAAGGAAATGAGACAGCAGAAGAAAAATATACACCTTACAGGTTATTTGGACTCAGAGAAAACTTAATAAAAATTCTCAGGCACCCTTCAAACTCAAACCAAGGCCTTCTGAGAACATGCTACTCATATGCCTAGAGTCATTAATGCACTAAATACTCCTGCTTAAGAAAAGCACTGCTTTTGGTGCATCTGTCTTGCTTCTCCTCAAGCATGATTCTTCCCCAGGAAGGTAAGGGTGTTGAAATTAATTGCCCCTGGGTTTTGTTCTTTGTGGCCCTACCCTTCCTCAAAGGTGGCAAAAATCCCCCAACACAGATCCCACCATGCTCTGCAGATTTGCCATGGGGAAACTATAAACACTTGCTCTAATTAATGGTCATCTGTTACCCCTGCCTCTAGATTGAAGGAGGCCAGTCTCTTCCACTGGGCTGGAAGCACCACCCAGAAAGATTTAGGATCTGAAAAATTCACTGGAGAATGGTAGGTACCCCAGTCTGAGGGTGCAGAGGATGCATCCACCTCACCTGGGAAGGGGATACTCATCTTGTACTTCAGCAGCAAACACTTCCCTAAATCAGACATATACCTGAATCCTTCCTCTGCCTCTCCTTCTTGCTCCCACTGGCGCTGCATGATTAATATCACATCAAATTTGTCTTTGTACAATATCCCACCAATCTTTCTTTGTGTAATGTTCACTTTACATCAGGTGACAGTTTTAGTGATTCCTCCTTTATTTGCATGTCCCCTTGAAGAAGCTTCATTTCTCCTTCTAATCAAGTCATTAATTTTCGCGAAAATCGTTCCCACCCTGAGATGGCTGGATTCTAATTTGTCTCTGTCACACAAATGACAAGTATCACCTCATTGCCATGCTGTGATGTTCCTTCACATATCTGTACCTGAGTAGGAAAACAACCAAGATTATTTTTCCCCAGCCATAACTGCTTCTCTCTCAGTTTGATTCTACCATGCTTTTTCCTTCAGGTACTTTGTAGTTATATTATACAGCTGCTTGCTTTTTCCTTGGAAACATATCTTGCTCATGATTTTTTATAATGATGAAAGTGGAAATGATGCTCCCAAAATTACTTTCCTTTTTTAACTGCTCTGCATAATGTTTACCAACAGTGTTGACCGCCTGGGATGCCAGGGCACATCCCCCTGCTCTCAGACTGATGCCTCTTTCCAAAAGCTCTTCCCCTTCCGTGATGTTGTCAGCACACAGATTTTCATATAAGAAGGGCTCAATGCATCATGGCACAACAGTTTATGTCATCTGAAATCCCACCTGGCAGCTCCTCCTTTTCCTAGTATTACTCCAATTCCATCCCTTGCTCTTCCTCTATCTTTTTTTTTTTTTTTTTTTAAATCCAAAACTATCCTATCTAATTCTGGGTCACCAATCAGGAGAATCTGGAAATGCTTGTAGGAGAGGTAACATGAAGTGTGGCTGCAAAGGGCAATGGAGGTTTGCAACTCACTTCCTTTGGCAGCTGCCTTTTGTTATCAGAACAGCAACACTACTAACTCCATCTCTGAATTACTACAGCACTTACACATCTCAGTCTTGAGTGTACCAGGAATATGTGGCAGAGGAACCAAAGGCTGATAGTCAGAGTGGCCAGACAACTGTACTGAGGCCACTGGATCATCCTTACCCCTCATGTTCATGGAAGTTTCTGCCAGCTAACAGTGTTCTGCCACCACCACGCCTGCCTGACTGCAAACACAGACTTTTGCAGAGGAAAGATCTTCCTTCATGATTCACGGGATATCTGCGATTTTCTTCTGCCATTTATTGTAAGGCACTAACTTGATATTACAATCAAAATAGCTGGCTTCTCAGAGATTTTTAAGAAGACTGATTGAATTCTTTCTCATCTCATGCTGCTTCTCCTTGAGGAAATGTACTTGAACCACCTCTGAAATCATATTTGGAAAAAGGCTGGGGCTGCAGCTCTTTCACTAGCTATTCCCAGCACACAGGATATTAGATATTAACAAATTTCAATCCAATATAATTGGATAAATAAAATCTTTCTCTTAAAGACAGATTATTTTTGCTTCATTAAAGCATCAAGGTTGTATGCAGACCCTTGAGGATTACCCTGCCTTTTTGATTTCCTCTCTGTTGTGCTTACCGTACCACCTGCTGGAAAACACCACCAAAAGCGATGGGAAAAGAGAAGTGGAATTATTCACAGAGGATCTGAAGACCTTGCAAGGTTGGCTTTTTTTTATTATTGTCAGTTCAGTAGCTGATTTCCACCTATGGGCCTGGGTTTCCTGGTTATATATTCACACAACGCCCAGAGTTCACGCTGTTGGTACGTGGTAATAACTGAGCACGGCACTCCAGGGAGAGGGCTATTCACCAGGGAAGACGCTTGGTCCTTGCCCTCAAGGTTTTTCCTGGCAGTGCTTCTCCTTCTTTATCTGTCCTTCTCCCTTATCACCCTTCCTTCTGCCCCTCCTCTCCCAGTGGTGCCCCAGCACTGGTGGGTTCATCTGCACCCCTCACAAAGCCTCAGCTACAGGGCCACTCTTCTGGCTCAGACATCTCCCCTCAGGCAGAGCCAAAGCCACCCAGGTGAGGTGAGAGAAACCTTTTAACCAACAGCAACTGGCCCAACACACCCGAACCACCCAGCACTGTGGGGTGGGAGCACTGCCAACAACCCAGCTCCTTCAGAGGGAAATCCAGATAGCACTGGGGCTAATTGCAGTGCTGCCCAAGGCTCTGATTCAGCAAATTCCAGAAGCACATATTCAACTGCAAGAGTTCAAGACTCAGTAAACAGGAGTGAACTGTGACTGAAAGGACTGAATTCGTGCAATACCATCTCCCTCCCACTCTTACAGGCTGTTACTAAGTTGGGTGTAAACACTGATCGCATTTTTCCAATCCTGTGATTGAACAGGTCAATGAAATTCCCAACCAAAAAAAAGGCAAAATAGCAGACAGGTTCCCCAACATGTTTCCCTGTTGCTGGAAAAATCAGAGTATATCAAATTAATCACTGTATTTAATCACTGTATTTGAGTACCATTTCAAACCCCAACTTCAGGGAGGAAATTATTTAAACCTTTATTCTAACCTAAGAATTTCACTGAAAACAAAAGTTGTCTTTTGCATGGCCATCGTGAAGTTCTCCAAATGCATTTCAGTGTTTGATTTGAGAGGCAACACAAGAGATGTAAAGCAAGAGTGCAGGGGGAAAGCACATGTACCTTTTTTTATCATCCTGAAATAAAACCTCTGCCAGTGACAGCTCACAGAACAGCAGACAAGAACCTATTTCTAGATTTGGAGTTAACATTGTTATTTGTTAAAGTCCGGTTGGACCTTAAAAAAAGTAAGTGGATGAACTCTGGAAAATCTCCCTTTTCCCAGCTGGGAGAAATTGCTGCAACTCTTACAGAGTCTTGTAAGAAATAATGTGAAACACTATCAAGCAACACTACCCGGAAAAAATTCAGATCCATTTTACATGATAGATTCATCTTGTTGGTCCCCAGACAAAAAACTTTTCATTCAGTTCTAATTTACTCAGCCACACTCCTGGTTTTATAGACACGCAGCAAACTTGACACAGATAAATCACCTTGCAAAGAGCAGACCTGGAGTACACGCAGACATTAAGCCTTTGCTCGGATGTAAAAACAGGCAGGAAGCAGATTTCCATATTTTGCAGACTAGTACATTTAATAAAAAAAGAAGTTTAACAGAAAACCCAGGCATTTTCTCTTCCCCCTCCCCGCCCCTCATCAGATCATTGCCATTGCTAGATCACTTGATTCTGAAGGACTCTATAGCTTAAGGGAAATTAGCTTGGTGAAATCACCTCTGACAACACCCTTTTCATTTTAGGTATATTCTGGGTGTAGCAATATCTGTTGATTGTGTTTTGCCTTCAGTCATGTGGCTGCAGATCGCCGTGACCACCTTCTGCATGTCAGTGCAGATTTACTGTCTGCCCAGGGGTGTGTGTGAGAAAACAGCACCTCGCCTGGCACCGAATTTTGAGCTGAATTCAAGCCCTCTCCCCACATGGCTCACCCTTTTCCCCCAGCTGCTCAAATCCACCTCTGCTCGTGGAGCAACAGTGGTGAAATCCCAATTTCGAGTGCCCTAAATCAAGAGGTCTCCAAAATACCAGAGGAGAGAAAAAGCTATTGCAAAGGAAGGACAGACTCAAAATCTTCACCTGGAAAAGAGTTCAGAGGGATAGACAACTGGCATTCTCGACGTCAAGTAATCGAAGTCGTGGCATCTGCCAAACCAAGGAGTAAAATAAAAACCAGGGGAGGAAGGCCCAATAAGAGAGCAAGATAGTAACATGGTTTCAAGGTCAGGAAGGTGCAAGACACCACCAGGTCTGAAATAAGAGAATTTTTGCTACTGTTTCTCAAGCCTTTAATTCAGTGGCCTGTCAAATCAGTAACAGCAACAGGGTATCTCTTCTTAGTTTAACCAGTATCAACTAAATTAACCTCTCTGTTAGAGTTCCCATCTGATTTTAAAACTTCCAAGCCTTTCTCTGTGTACTTATGGACCAGTCAAGCATTTAATGACTGCCTGGATTTCAGGTAGCATTAAGAGCTACATCCCACAGATTCAAGCATGATTTACCAGAAAATATATTTTGACACAAAGCAGGCCAAAATAAAGATTTTTAGGTCCTATTTTTAAAGTATCTGCCTCACAGTGTTAGAGAGTCATATAGGTACAAGCACTTTCCAAATGTGATGGAAAATCCTAGCAAAAAGAAGGAGACCTTTATGAGAATCTTGGGGTCAACACATCCCTAAAATTAAAGAAAAAAATCAAATCTTGAAACATTAAGTCTTACTCCCCTTTAAAAAGCTGACACAATCAGGTAAATGCCTGAAAACGTTCCATTTGCTGAAACTAGTGAAACAAAGGAAAATATCCAAAATATATCACTCAAAACCCCCCCTCCTTGATTAAAATCCATAGCATCTTGTGTTCAGGTCTGTAAGACACTGCTTGGGGATTAATGTTAGATTTTATTTTGTGTTACGTGAATTCCCTCCTGCGTATCATGTGCAAAGCATTGCTGCAAACATCAGATAAGTAGGATCCCCTCTATCTTATTTCAACTTTAGTTTGCCTGGTGAGTAGATAGAATAAGCAGTTTTTTCCTCCACTGAGGATAATAATAAGAACACAAAAATTTTCTTCTTTGCTTGTGTGTGCATTTATGGTTTTTTACTTGCTTTTGGGATCGCACAGCAGTAACACTGCCTGAGATGAAGTTGCAAGCCCTTTGTTGTGGGTCATGATTGATTTTTAACTCCACCACCTTCCAAATTCCCACGCCCTAAAGCCACCGCTCTTATGTGTTCTTCTCTTTCTCAGTAGAAGTTGTCTGGGGGAGAGGAGGAGGGCTGGGTTGAGACTGATCATCCTCCCAGTGGCATTTGAAGATTCAAGCTGTGCCTTATCGCCAGGCACAGCAGGGAGGATGCAGCAGCGGAGCTTTGCAGATATCAGCGGGGGTTACCTGTTCAGCTATTGAGCTTCTAAAGGGGTTTAAATGGATTCTGAGCACTACTCATTAGCAGAGCAAGGATCCTCCACTGCCCATCCCTCTGGAGTCAAATAAAACCAGCAACTCAAAAGACAGATGTAACAGCGCTTGCTAACTTTCACCTGTTTAAGAGGTGGAAAAAGACAGAGAGTTGTGACTGCTTTATTGCTCAGTCAAGGTTATCAAACTGATTTTGGGACCCTGATGATGCAAGGATGCTTTTTTGGCTTTAAAGGAAAACTGGACCCCAAATGCACTCAAATAAAGCAGATTTTTCAAGACTTGCTCCCAAGCTGAAAATGCACATTCTTTTTTTATGTTTCAATTGAGGGAGAAATGATCTTTCTCATTAACTATTTGTGCAAATCCGCTGAAGCCACTAGGAATGGAGTAATGCCTGAAGCCAACCACATTGAACTGTCTGGTCGATTGGGTCATACACCTTTAACACCATGACACACAGAGATGAGCTCCTCTTACCAGATACTGCTGAGAGTCCAGGGGGAGATGGACTGAGAACAAGGAGAATATGAAGTGCATAAAAACTCTCTACTATCAGTTTGCTTCAGATTATTTCCCACTAAATCACAGCTCCCACTGTCTCTCCCACAACTTCATTAAGCAAAAGGCTCTTTCTGGCTGGCAGAAACTGGATTCAGGGTTTCAAAGCTAGTCTTGAAGAAACTGCACACATCCCAAACCTGGTACTTTAAAACAAAATGTTCCAGCACTGTTTATAATCAAGGATATAATTTACAGTCAGCAACAATAATTCTATAACCTCGGAGTCAGAGACACGAGAAAACAGTATCACGCTCATCTCTGTATCAAGGACAGAAGTCAATTTGTTTTGGAACAGCATGAATTTTCATTTCGTGAACGTAACAAAGGTGAGTACCCTTGAACCATCACGAAGAAATCCCTTCCATTTTGAAATTTAGATTCAGACAAAAACTGAAGTGCGAGATTGCTGTATCTTCTGAAGGATCCTAAAGTTCACATATACTTGGGAAGAGTAGGAATGTCTCACCCTGTAACTCCTGGAGCTGGTACCTTGGGACAAAGGCACTCAGCCCTAATGAGAAAGAGGCTGTTTGGGTGGACAGGGAAGCACATGTAAAGCAGTAAGACAAGCCAAACCAGGGAATTTTGCGACAAAATACTCTCCCGAAACTTTTTAATCACAGAATCCAAACAGCAGGTCTCAAGAGACCCACGGTGGTCACAGAGTTGTCTCTTCTCTATGCCCAGCCACATAATCTTCCCTAACATTACTTCAAATTCTCTGTGTACTCTCATATGCTACTAAAGACTAGGATGACTATTGGATATAGTTTGTTATATGGCCATACAAGTACCTGAGTCCACCAACTCCATGGTCAAAATAAACATATATGCCCACGTGTCTCTGCTGCAATCTTGCCGCCTTCTTTTTCTCTCTCATTTGCCCCTGTTTCCTTGTTGCTGTCCAAACGCTATGCTGCAAGACCACGAGGACCTGGACTATCTCTACATTATGTGCATAACACTTTGTGACACCTATTCCCTCAATCAGATTTTAATGTGCCATAGCATTTGACAGTAAGAGAGGAGTGGCAACCAAACTAATCCTCTTCCTTCTGTAAATGTGAAGGAGAACAATGCTGCCTGTTCTTCCCTTCCCCACCCTTGAGGCTTTTCCATAGCTGACTTCCTACCACGTGAAAAGAACTTTCTCCTGCTTCTCTGGTCCCTGGATTTTGTACAGGTGACTCATTACTGCAGATCACGAGCAACAGCTAAGGACAAAAGACATCATGTTATGCACTGATGGTGCATATCAACACCCCTCACCTCTCCACAGTCACCCCAAATAGCGTGACAGTATCTTCCACAGGCTCAAGCTCCCTGCCTGAGGTCACTCACACCAGCAGACCAGCAGCTCTGCACTCAGCCCCACATGCCCAAATGAAGTCTTCTATTTTTATGGCTCTAGTACCCATTAAGATATGCAGTGACGGTTTTGTGGCCAAAAATAAAGCACAACAGACCCCTTTTTTTTCCCTTTTTATTTCCCAGTAGTGTAGTATTTAATATCTTCAGACCTGCAATACATTAAATGCTCATATGCCATTCAGTAACAGTGCTATCCATGGTGACCACTGGGTTTTACCCAATGGGAGTTCAGCCTACCCAAACATCTGATTCTTTCTTTTCCATCCACTTAAGACCAGAAAATTTAATCCCAGGTAAGTAACATTTGAGTTAAATTAGAGATCACCAAGATCTCTCAGAGTAGCTTCATTTGACTTCCAGTGCAGTCTGGTGCAACACTGTCACAGCTAATGCCTTAAATTCTTTCATGCTAGGCCAGGACTTTTCCAGACTGGAGCCTTTTTGGAAAGTAAGAAGTGTAGGGAATCTCAAAGCTCAGATTCACTGCTTTTTATCCAAAGCATCTCTATTCATCATTGCCTGAAATAAAGAAAAACAAATCACCTCTACTTGATAGTCACTGAGCTAGAGGAAAACAAACTGACAACAAAAGTGAGTGACAGGCTACATCTAAGCAAATAACTCGGAGACAAAGGATGCAAAGGCATTGCTGAGAGAGCCTCTGGGAACTCCCTGACTGCTGCGGGGGGAGCCAGCCTCCAGACTGCGGTGCATCCATAAATGCAGGGGAAGAAGGCTGTTCTCTGACTGACACAAACACGAGTGGCTGTGCCTTTCCATGTGCATGGCAGCACTCAGAGAGGGGGAACAGCACAGCTGAGGGAGCAGGAGGATGTCTGAAGATATCCTTTCCCAGATAGCCATGCACATAAAAGACAACAACTACAAAGCACGCAACCTGAACAGTGAAGGTTAAATACGGGCTCCCGCTGCCATTATTTATCCCCTGAAACAGCTGGGAAACTTCCAAAGTAGTTAATATATCACAGGAATGGAGGAAGTGAGACCGACTGTATAAACACACCTCAGGGCCTGCTACTGTTCCCATTAAACCGCCTGTCTCCGAAAAGGTCTGCTATTAGCCAGCCTCCTGCTGCACCCATGCTGATTGAACACTGCAGGTAGGGCAGGGAATTAGAGTGAAACACATCTCCAAAGACAACTCACAAGAGGTTTTTCAGGGGACCAATATTTACGTGGCAATTTTGAGTGGGGCTGCAGCTAGTCGCACGCTCAAGTCCTTGTTCTCCGCCTGTCCCCTGCAAAGCTGCCTCCATCACATCAGACTGCATGCAGGGACAGGTGCAGGGCAGGATGCAGTTGTGTGTTAAACAAGGGGGGAAATGCCATCCTAGTCCAGTGAGGTTTAAGCTGCAAAAGGTAGCACTGGATGAAATCCAATCGTAAGGAACACGTTCGAGTTCACAGCAGACACAGGTGAATCTGAAAAATTACCAAGAGCTGATCTCCTGAGGGCCAGAACACGTCAGGGAGAAGTGTGACAACACAAGAAGTATATTAGAAAAGTTTTATGGGTACAAGAATCTGAGACAGCTGAAATACCCTTTTTGATGTTACCATCACACTGCCTACAATTAAAGGGAGGTGACACTGCAGGGCAGTTCTCAGTTGGGCTTTGCAACAGATGAGGGGCAGCATTTCTGCACGCTGGAGCTGTGGACTCAGACACTGAAGTAGAGTAAGTTCTATGTCCTTTGGGGAGAAAGCCTGTTAAGATTATTGAAAACTGTCTATTTTATTTCATACCATAGCCTACAGGAAGTAGCCAGTATCAGCAAAAACACTCGTTCCAATCTCACTTCTGCGGGTTTTTTCTGCACCCTGTAAACTTTCTTTGGAGTAGAGAACAAGTGAATCTATAGGTTCTCTTGCCCAAAACTCTAAAAGACAAACAAAATTCATGGTAGTAATGTATTTAAGAGAAGTAAAAGCAAATCAAACGATGTTTGGAGATACCAGAACTGTATATCTGTCCAGCCCTTGCCCTGGATAGCTCTCAAGCAGCAGGAAGGTCTGTATCCACACCAGCTCTCTTGAGGGCAAATTGGCAATTTGACATGCCCAGAAGACATGCCTGAAACAATTCAGGCTATAAAGAAAATGTTACAGGGGAAGGTTTGAAGTACCTGAACAGAGCAGAAGCCTTCCTGCAACCTTAACCACCACTGTCACTGCTATTTTCAGGAACAAAACGTAATGCAAATGGTAATGCAACGCATCACAATTAGGCTACGTCAGACAGATGCCTTTGAAATGAAGGAATGGTGATAATTACGGCACATAGGCAAAAAATTTGGTTTTACTGTTCAGAAATCTTCTTCCCTTTTATATGGGGGAATGCAGCATCTGCTACTAATATAATGCACCAATAATTGAAGCATATAATGTATACTCATGGGAACCATAAGGCTGTTTTATTTATTCTTGGCCAACTGCGAAGATAAACAGATTTCACTGAAAGCAGTACATATGGAATCCTCTCTTCATGGAGAGCCTATATATTTCTGCCGTGAGACTGAAGCACAACAGAGTCTCAGTTGTGAATGCTAATGGAACTACGAGAAAACAAGGCAGTACCATCAAGTTTGACCTTGAATCCTCCCCTCTGTGCTCAGGAGTGGCATCCAGGTTAGCTGAGTGCTTATGTAGGGAATGGTTTTAAGAGGGAGTCCAAGCTCACTAAAACAAAAAATGAAGCTGCGAAGTCCAAAACTACCACAGGCACTTACGCTTGAAATGTTAGCAGAGGGGTCTAAATTAAAGGCAAATAAGCCAAGTGTGAACACACCTCCCATTCCCTGCCACAACACCTTGTGCACAAACAAGATATTCACAAACTGCTTGACCCTTACTACAGATGACCCAGGAAAAAAGCACAACAAACAAACCACAACTAGGTATTCAATATACACAAACACAAATAAATGCAAGTTCCTAAAGCCTGGCAGGTGGTCAGGACCACAGACAACTAGCTAGCACTCACAGCCATGAATTAATCTTGCACACAGGTGTTTCATTTTGGATTTGACAGCCAGCCAAAAGCAGACATATTTTGGGGGGATCCCTCACAGTTGTTGTGCAGAGAGACTGGGAGAGCTCTCCATGTCAACTTGCATTCATTACAATAATCCTCCTTCCTAATGGTTTTAGTGCTGCAGCCAGATCGCTCACTTCGTGCTCTTGCAAGGTGATTATAAACAAATCAGCCTGCCAAGGTGCATAGATCTTTTGGACAATAATCCTAATACACTATTTGCTCCTTCTCACTCTGCTAAGTTAATTCCAGCTGCCCTCATCCTTTAGGGTGAGCTGAAGATGATGACAGGAACTCCATCAGGTTCAGTGTTTTGATTAACTCCTGCACATATCATTTAGCTTCTGGTACAGTTTGTAAGCAGAGAGGAAAATAACAACTTTGCTTAGGAAGACGCTAGATAAAAAAGCCCTAAGAAGCATTTCCATTGACTCCATAAAAGAGCTCTTTGGTTTTGCACAATCTCAAACTCCACTGAGTGCAGTGAATTGCAATCTGTGGTAGAAGCTTTCCAAGTACACACAGGAGAATATCTATTTCTTTTCCTGGAGTTGTAAGCAAAAGATATATATCAGCTTTAAGAAGAAACTGCATCTGCTTATGAATGAGTACAGATCACAAGCAAGGCTTTTTAAAAAAATCTTAATCTGGTAACTCAGCTTCTGTCACCAATCAGATAGAGGAGGAGTAAATCCTGTCTCCTAAAAATGTTCATTGGCTACATCAGAAGAAACTCAAATTATTTTACTAACCGGGGGCTACTCCTAGGAAACTTTAAAATGGTTACAGAAACCTGAACCTGAAGTCTGCCCAAAGTCAGAGGCAGTCTTTTCTAACTCACATGTTGCTCAGGCTACATATAGCCAGACCTGACCCCACTTCACCTCTACAGGTTTCCAACACAGACATCCTATCTCTGAGACAAACACACGGCCCTATTTAAACCGGTTTTGTTACAAACACCTTCCAGTGATGAAGATCCTACAATCTCCCCAGGTTATCTATTGCAATGCTTTGCCATCCTCGGTGTTACAAAGATACCCTCTAACTCCCACCTTCTGTCCTTCCAGTTGGTTGCTATCTAAGACCATGGCTTGTTAAATGGCCTTCTCTGCGGCACTTTTTACATGTTACACCAGCAATCTTGCTCTTTTCCAAGTCTCTTCTACTTCAAACTTTTCATCCTTCTCCTTCTTTGTTCAGTCCAAAACTGGGTGCAATGTTACAGCAGAGGGACAACTACGCACCCCCTCGTGATCTATTCTCTTCGTAACACCAAATATAATGTTGACTTTCTTTAAGAAGCTCATGCTTGGCTTTCAGCTTACCTTGCCTACATTACCTTCATATTAATAGTGGCTATTACAGGGAATTTCTTTGCTTTCACATCCATTCCACCACAATGTGCTAACCGTTTTACAGCAAGGTTCTGCCACACACAGGATTAGGTTCCAATTCTGGAATTCACTCTGTATAAACAGCTTTTACCTCAGGATACATTTGCAGTAGCAGTACCTGAATGAACCACTCCATTAATGAAGTAAAGAACAGAAGATAAAGAGTTTACCAGGTGAATCCCCCTGTGAGTGCTCCAAAGAATGAGTTTGAGTCACCCAGTTTAGAGATGATGCATTTGTTTACTCCAGCCTCACTGAAAAGCCAACAAGCTCCCTGTTGCCCACCAGGAGAGAGGCGCCCAGCACCAGGAAGGGAAGAGAAGGCAAAGAGCAGCAGCAAAGCTGCAGGGGCTCAGCCAGACATGCTGCCATCACTGGTGGCTGCTGGTGTCTCCTCTGCTCCAGCCCTCTACCCCCCCCATCCAGCAGGTCTTATCTGATTTACTGATCCATTACCAATTTATATCAGGAGCGTCTTCAGGACAAAATTGAAGCCTGCAGCTCCATGAAAGGCTATAAAGAAACCCACACACATTCAAGAATCATTACAGGGTGATATTTTACTCTGTTAGCCCATTAAACAACAGATGAAATGCCAGGCTACTGGAATCACAGCGGCACTGTGGTTTCTAAGACACAACCCCTAAAAGACTACCTATCTTTTACTCTCAGGATTCTCAGAAACTATATTTTTTTTTATGTTCCAGAAGCCATCATCTGCAGAAAAGATTTTATCTTATCACTTGGCAGTGGCAAATCTATTTTCAGTAAAGAATGGGTGTTCAGAGGCTACTAGTATCACTCATGACTGCTTGCAAATGTTGGCATTATAGCTGTAATTTCTTCTGAGTGGAAGGATGAATTACATTTAGATTAATAACTGAGAATCAAAAAAACCCCTTTAAACTGTATTTACCAGGTGTTAGTTCCAAACAGGGTTTGCAGCTTGGATTTGTTCTTCAGTCCCTGGAGTTGTGCATCAAGGTCTGTCTATGCTACACAATAAAGTAGAAATGATTTAATGCAGCCTAATGGTTTCATGAAAGCATCTTTAAAATTATGCATAGTTTGTTTCCCAGAAGTTCCTGGAAAAAAAAGCTCAAGATAAATTGCACTGCTCTTGTCAACGCAGAGCAGGCAGGCCTGGCACTCCTCAGTATTAGTCTCTCTTTTGTCACTGCAGGGACTGCTGAACCTCTGAGCCCATGGTGTGCCTGCTCGTGAGCCTTGTCGCACCCCTCAACATGGGGGGGGGGCATTTTGAGACACTCAGGGGGACCCACAGAAAACAAGAGAATTTGCCTGGCATGTGAAAATAAAGACCAATTCTGGCTGCAAGCAGCCCCAAATCTCAAAGTGAACTGAATCGCCCTCGGCAGTTTCCAACAGACTCCAAGCCTTCAAGAAGCTGCATAGCTCTGCCATGCTCGTAAATCGACCTAAACAAGAAGGCTTAGAAATTGGAAATATTTTCTGGAAATATTTTCAGCTTCTAAGTTGCTGGTTTTCCATCCTACACAAGGTATCTTCAAGAATGCTTAAATACCTATAGCAAGGATTTATTTCAGTAAGTTTTAAGATAAGCGACCTTTTCGTGTTTCCTTTCTCCCTGCCTCCTGGAAACTTTTGTCTGCTTAGATAAGTTACAGCAGTTATGTTTCGTGACTGACAATTATCTCGTAATGAAAAACAAGTCACAATTAATAAAGCTCAAAACTAATACCTGCTAAACTCATTTAATGATTTAATGAAGTAGGAGAGAGTCTTATGAAAAGATTTTAAAAGCAAGGGACTTGATTTCCAATTACAGCTCACAATCATTTGAGAACCTACAGTCTCCCAAGGTAAGAGATGGGGAAAAAAGGAGGGGGGGGGGGACCAGATATTTTTCTGCTGTTTTTCTTTTTATACTTCTGAAAGGAAGACTCTCCTCTGCTATTCACACTGAACCAGCCTCTCCAGGACCAAATATCTGGTATCCTACCAGCCCTTAACCCCAACAGCAGGTGCTGCCATGAGCAGGTATCGGCAGTTGGGAGCAAGAAACACCAGGACAGCAAATGGAGAGAAATTACCAGTAACTTCAAAGACAGTGCAAGTTCAATTTACAACCCTAAATTTGATTTTTGAATGATGATACACCTTTAAATGCTTTTGCACTCAACCAGCTCTGCTAAAAAGACTAATACTAATTTAACGTTGTGCTATCATTAATCACTATTATGGAAGAGAAACACTGAATACAGGGGACACCCTACAGAGAAGTTTTCGTTGTGACAAACTTCTACCAAGCAGTATAGCACACCACACCAACAACAGCCTGAATAGAAAAAAACCACAGTCATTTCTAAAAAAAAAAAAAAAAAAGGAGGGAGGGAGTAAAGGATAACAGCACCAGTGGGCTTTCAAACAACAGGTATTTAGGGAGAGCATTTACCACACCATCAAAGCAACATACACAGATTTTACAGAAATGACATCAGACCCCAGTTTAGTTAATAAGGCACTCTAAAATGGTTTTTGGGGGGGAAAGACAAGTCACAGCAACTTCAATAGGCTTTGCCACAAGTTGACAACTGCAGGCAATGCAGTGGAGGGGAGACAGGCAGCTTGAAGTCAGTGAATGCAGAGAGGTCAGATCCAGCTCAGCACCAAGACTCAACGCAGCATGGAGTCATTTGTCTTTTTCAACCCATTTGATCTGCAAGCACACTTTATCTGGGATATCCCCTTTCCCATCTGCAGTACTAACCCTAGTATTTATCTACTTATTTTCCCCTAAAAACTGGTGACTAAGTAGTTCTAGTAATTAGAATGTTAACCACTCATTTCTAGGCCTGTCAGATGGCATCTCTCTGACGTCTCCAGGTCTAGGGAGAGTGACAGCTTCCAGCCAGGTTTCAGAAAGTTAACCTAAGGCTGTATACCCATGGGACTCCCTTGTGGCTTCAGAGCAGCTAAGCAGATGAATCTCTTTAGTTACCCATGAAAATTTCCACTGTTGATAGGTTTTCTTTAGGTGAAAAATCCTACAATTCATGCCCAGGTAACACGAATGGAAGTCCCTAAGCCAGTTGTAATTCCTACAGAGGAACTGCAGGATTTTACAATGGTTGAAATAATGAATGCACAAATCTTCAAGGAGTTGGATCAAATCTCACCTTTCATTCTGAATACACTCAGAAACATCTCTCTGCAGTTTACCACCAGGCTCATGCTACTGTTACATAGAGACACAGAGAGAAGGTGACAGTGATGGCATGCTCCACAGGGCAGTTCTCAACTGGCAACATGCTCTTCACTTGCCTGACATCTGGGTGAGTCCTCTGCCCATCAAAGTATTGTATTTATTAGCCACCTGTATTATATATCTCATAAAACAAAAAATCACTCAACACTCCTTCATTTTGAGGCTGCTGAAGGTCATCCTGCCTTGAGGGCTGAGAAAATCTTGAAAAGCGAAACAGAAATAGTAAGTACAGTACAGTCCCCTCCTGTCTACCCCCATCCACCTTCTCTTGGAAAAAAAAAAAAAAAGGTTGAAAAGTTCACAACTCCAATAAGAATTCTAAGACCAAGCCCAGGAAGAGAGCAGGCAAGTCACCTCCACTCCTGCAGCTCACCAAGCCAGAAGAAATGACAGTGCTTCTTACAGATCTGAGAGTTTCCAGCGGCAGATGAACTAAGCTGTAAACTGATGAAATTCCATCTACATTTGGCTCATCGATCATATACACTGGCTCCCATCTTGTCAAGTCACACGGCGACTTGACATCATGCTCCCATGATTTTGGCTGCCACATATGCCTTGGTGCCTCGTGTGTTCAGCTCCTGAAAATGTATCTCCTCCAAGGCAAAGACAGCCTGTTCTCAACTGTATACAAACAAAACTGTGAAGCCGTGATCACTTGACCCATTGTTTCCTCTTACTGCATAACCTTTTTTTTTTTTCCTCCATGGCCAGCACCCTCACAAGGGTTTGCAATATAAGACAGAGCTGCCAAAAGAAGAGATTTAATCTTTTTAGTTCCTGGGCTCCAGGAATTTTACAGTGAAAGCTTGCAACTGCACATAGAAAATGTATGTCTTAACAGCAAACCTTTTTTCTTCCTTGTGTTTTATGGACCTTCTCACAAAACGCACACTGGCTTCTAAGATGATAGATCACAATTTTAAAACCCTGTTCTAGAGGGATCCTGAGCTGTTTACAGGTCCCTACACACTGCATACCTTACATATGTAACTTTGATGTAAAGCGCTTATTTCAGAATATAAGGCCCCAAGCCCCATTTTTCTCTCCAAAGCCAGCTGCTTTCCAGAAGAAAAGAACTATTAGCAAATTCAAAAGCTGTTTCCCAAAACCCCCATGAATTTTCTCAGCTGATTCAGCAGCTCAGCTCTGGGGTACAACTAAATTGGATGGCGGCAACATCGGATGTCTTGGACCTCTCAGGCTCCGTGGGAGAAATAACCTCCCTCTGCTCAGCCTGTGAAAAATAAGACTCATCAAACTTGATGTGGATAAACCCTATCATTATTCTACACACAGAACAGAGCCACAAAACTATACTGTGCCACAGGTCAGGCAGGGTCAGAAGGAAAGTGTGCCACAGCTCCCTGTCACACCCAGGAGCATCTCAAGCTCCCTTTGCCAACCAAGGAGGGCAGGTGTGTTCAGCAAGTGGGAGCTCAAAGGGGCTGTCACTTAACACAAGTCAGTGCCACAAAGCTCACATGCAAGAGATCAGCATGGCAAACACCCTTTCACCATGCTTAGTTAGGGGAACACCAGGACTTGAAGCTTCACTCCTGCAAAATATTCAGACAGTGCTTATTCACGCCTTCACTGAATCGCTGAACCAGGATGGATTGAAGCCGTTACTTCTTAAATCATCTTGCTTAATATCAACATCTATCCTGGATTGGAATTCTTACAGAAGCACTTCTGTGGTGTTCACACCCCCTCAAAAAGAAAAGCACTGTATGATCTCTCTGTCTTCTCTTCCATAGTCCGCCTGAGGAGCAACAGGAAATATTTTAAGAAGTTATTTTCCTTCTCTTTTTAATAAAATGTTCTCTCCCTCTACCCCCCAAATCAAATTTAAATACACAACAATAAAACACACATTAGTCTTCCTGTCAAAAATTGCAATCACATCTCAGGTGGAGAACACCAACTCAGCCCCAAGGCTGTAGTTAGCCATGTTTCATTTGACTATTATGTTCTCTGGGAAAAACACAAGGAAATCTATCTATGCTGACACAATCAAGATTGCAACAGCCAAAACACCACAGCTGCTCTTTGAATATTTCAGATTATGCTCTGCCATCACTGATAATACCAGGACCGCTTGTCTCTTCCAGTGCTCAGCTACAATAATCAGCATGCCAATAGGAATATCTGCCACCCTCCCAGCTGCAGAGGAGCCTCTAAAGATTTAATTTGGGCTATTATTTCCTCTCTGCAACACTGTATTTCTGCATCCCAGGCACTAGAAACAGAGACTGCTTGGTTCGAAGAATTTAGCTGCTCCTACGTAAATATAAAGCAGGGCAGTTGTTGACCCCTCAGGACAGCAAGGTGTTTACACTAAAGCACGTGAGTAATTCCACCAACTTCAACGTCACTGCAACATGCCCTAAACTAGGGGTACACAAAGGTCCAGATCCCCACATGCACTTCGTATGATGGCCCGTGAAAAACAGCTCTACATCTCAGGTGCCGTGTTTGATCCAAGGAGGGATGCTAAAAGTATCCTTGCACACATCTGTGGTTTAGGTACTACTATTAAAAAAGGTCATTTATTTGAAAATAAAAGTTTCCTTTTCAAATAAAACTGTAGGCACTCTTACTCAAATTAGGAATTTTAATTCGGTGCTTTCAAGTTTAGAGTTTTGTTTTCCTCCATCAAGTTTACTGTGGAAAATACAGGTGTGTAACTGAAATATCTTCCTCTGTCACCAACAGTAAATAACTAACTACAAAGGCATAAGAAAGAATATAAGACATAGGCCTGGTTTTACTTTTTTGTTGTTTCTTCTTCGAAACCATGGTCAAACTGAGAAAAGGGGACACATTTCAAAGTAAGAAAGGAAAAAAATTTAAGAAATCATTTATTATGTAGCCCTTCACGAACAAAGAAAAGTTAGAAAGTTTTAAAACAACTCTATGAAAACTGAATCTCCAAGATGAGATGTCCTTACATCAAGTGTTTTCAAAAGCCCAGATCTTTGGGATAGCACTGATATTTATAGAAGTCGTACCTGACATACAGTATCTTCACTAATGGCACGTAAAACTTAACTGTGGGGCTTTCAAAGACTCAAAGTTAAGTCTGATTTCTTGTCCTGAAATACCATGCTGTAGTAGTTAGGAATGGGCTTGACAGCATGGACTGAGCATACAAGGCAAAAAAAAAATTTTTTTAAAGAAACTGTTGTGTAAGATGTCTTCAGATCTAAACCCTGGCGACTTCCCATGAATGATCCTAAACTGTCAAAGACCACTTCCCTCAGCTATTACCTACTGCACAAATGCCAATGAGCTCACTGAACACATAACAGCAGATTCTGATATTGAAGCATGCCTTGAGAAACCACAGAAACCCTCTAATATATTATTATAATCTATATAAAGCCTTCAACAAAGAGGTTAATTGGGGATTAGACGGTCACGCTTGCTTGTGTATCTTTAAACTAGTGATTCTTAAAAAATAATACAAACACAGAGGTCTCAATAACAGGAAGAGTGGGGGTCCTTCTATGCATATGTAGCCATCCAAATGTGTAACACAGTGTCACTATTCAGTTTTGCCGACAGTCTAGAAGAGAGGGTAGCGTGGCTGATGGCAGTTCAGCCACAAATGATTTTTCCTACTGGGATTAAATCACTCTTCGAGGTATCCATGTGTAAGAGAGGGATCTTGGCACATTATCTTAAGCAAAATTATATTTCAGCATCTCTTAAAACCTAGTTGAAGTCAACATCTCTAGTTTCTGAATATAGGTTTATTTAGATTCCAATTCCTTTGTTTTAAAGATTTTATTGAGGCCTTATAGTAATTTGTAATTGATTAATACTCACTGAAAATCATTAATCAATATCTTTCAAACAAAATTTTCCAAGTTTGAGTTACAACTGAACAAGGATAGTTTCCCCCTGAGCTGATTTGACTTTCAATTACCAGACTGAGAGGAATCCTGCATTCAGTGGACTGGCCAGACACTGCTTCAGTAAACAAACTCTCAGACATGTGCTCAGCCCACAGAAATTTACTTTTTTAGTCCTGGGATGCCACAGTTTCCTTCTTGGTCAAGACAAAGATGGCTTTCAGCACCCTGATGTTTTAATTTGGGATTCTACTGGCAAGCTAGAATACCAGTTAAAATAAGTAGCAGATTCAGTACTGGCAAGTTGAGCTAGAAACAGAACGAGTCAAACACTCAAAAATTCCTCCTTGCCTGGAAGTAACATGACACTTGGGAAAGAAACTTTAGTTCCAGTCAGTTATGGTCAAGAAAAGACAGGACCCAGTACTTACCAGGTGATTAAAATTTCTTTACACATCTACAGCTACCTCCATTCATTCTCACAAGTAAAACTCATGCAGCAAAAATCAGAGTTGTTGCCGTCCTATCCTCGCTTTTCCCTGAAAACTATCCCCGTGGGCTGGGAAGGAATGTAATACAATCCGGAGTTAACGGTGGAGGACTAAGCACTTGCCTTCATAAATCATTCATTAATAAATACCAGAAAGGAAGTCTACAGACCTTAATCCCTGAAAAGCCCAGTGAATGACATATCTGTGATCTTCGGGAGGCTCTTGCCTCACTGTGCATAAAGAGAGTTGGCGCAACAATTGTTAATAGCAAAGTGGGTATCTGGGTACCACACACAGCTTCGCAGGACGACTCCTGCGGGCCTTCTGCTGCTTTGCCACAGATGAACGGTCATGCTTCAAAACAAACACCAAATTCCTAAACTCTTCGTCACGTCAAAGTGTTGAGAACATGCTGGCTGACATCACCAAAGCCCACAGTCAATTTTGGAGGCAGAGAAGGGGAAACGTCTTTCACAGCAGGATGTAAAAGTTTAACCTCGAAGAGTAAATAAGAGATGAAACTCTCATACTATTTCAGAAACCCCAAAGAAAATCACCTGAGGAACATTTTACTGAGCTTCATACAACTACTCCATGTATTTTAAACATTCAGAAGGTCAGCTGCCCTCTTGCTTCTCAGCATTTTTCCTTGACCTAGAGCTAGGCTACCACTATCGTTTCAGTTGGGGTTTCTCTGTTTTCATGGCCTGTGCCGTGTTCATGGGTGGATTTCTTGAAATAGGTTTTTGACTTACCTGAGAAAATTTTCTGATCTGAGAGTGGCAGAGAGATGAGAAGAAACCATTAACAGAAAGAGAAATACAACAATGTTATGCTGTGAGAGGCATCCACTGGTTGGCATTAACTCCCTTCCTACTCCCCCCCAAAAGCAAGCAACTATCTCACTTACAGACGACCCGTTGTGGGCTGCCCAGGAGGGCAAAAATGACACAGGTACAGCTTGCAGGGAGGCTCTATTTATATTCCCAGCTGGTTCACCTGTTTTCTGCAAATTTTGCAGTTACACTGCAGACAGATCAATGCTGTGATTTGTTTTCAGCAGGGTGGTAGGAACCCCCTCTGGCACTTCCTATTTTTAAACAACTGAAGTTGTTTTGTATTTCCTAAACCATATTGATCCACGAGGCTAATGATAGTTTTTCTCAAAGCTCTCTTTTGTTCGCTCCGTCACAGAGGGAGCCTTGGAAATTACAATTAGTGATACAGGAAACGTCTGAAATGTATTTTACTACACACGTCTGCTGCCAGCTCCTGCTATGTGCGAAACAGAACAATAACCACAAAAATTCTGTTTCTCCCACGTGGAAGTACGGATGGATGACTACACAGGCAATGGAGAAGGCTTACACAGGGTGCTACAGCTACCACGCACCTTTAATTTACACCACAGTGTCCATTATATGAAGGAATAATAAAAATAACATGGGTACAATCCTACAGTTCGAATAGACTGAAATATGTGCACAGCTACTCCCCCAAAGTAATTTATATTTCACTTTGTCAATGGAATGAGAAAATGTTTATTTTGAAGATAAGTTCCCATCCTCACAGTGTGAAAAAGTCATGGTCAAAGTATCTAGTTAACATAAAAAGCACTTGCTAAAATAAACATATCCCTGACAGACAGACCTATGGAAAAAGAAAAACCTACACAACCCATGTGTGAACTTGGCCAAGTCTGACTGAAAACAGAAGGGAATGAGCAGGTTTGGGTCACCAAGAGGCTTTTTGTCATTGGCTCCCACTACCCACACACTGTGTTCACAGTTGCCCAGTACTCAGTCATGTTTCTTGCTGAAAACGATGACACCAGGTGCCCGCTCCTAGTCACTTGGTATTGTCACTCACATCTGTCAGAAGTAACTGTAATGCTACAATAAAACAGTCACTTTTGGGGAAATAAAAATGAAAAATCATCCCCTCCCATTGTAAAAAAAAAAAAAAAAAAAGAAAAGAAAGTCAAACAAAAACCTCCATGTTTTCATCATCTGGATCTAAACCACTGTTTCTCCTCTAGAAAAAAAAATGTAATTCACATATCCATAAAACGGTACTGCTGGGAATTAACAAGCTAATAAAAAGGACTTTAAGGATGCATTAAATTTGGGTTGGGGAACTCTCTAGCATTTACAGCATAAATGCTAATAAAATTATAAATCTGTTATTAACTTTTTACATCCCCGCCAAGTGATAAAGACTTTAAAAAAAAAAAAAAGGCATTAAAAAGGCTACAGATGTACATTTTATGATGAAAAATGAGTAGTCCAGACAATACAAAAATTATTTACACCATCCAAATTCTCGGTACAGCCCTGAAAAAACACACACTTGTCCCCCCAGGGCAATGCAGGATTGATACCTTCTATAGTGTGAGGGCGAGGAAAACCAAACCGAAACAAAAACATTAATCTTTTCTTTAAAAGCTCATTAAAGCAGGAGGCCACCAATGCAATGCCCTAGGACTAGGGCTTCCCCAGGCCTCTCTTACCCGACAACAAACAGTTTCTGTCAAGCCCTGGCTGACAACATGCCACGTTCACCCATCAGAGCCCTACAACTGTCTCATTGTACTTAACACTCCAAGCCGTTCAGAGCACTCACTGTTTAAGCCAGCAACAACCTCCAGCTAATTGCTACACGTGTGGAAGGGAAATTAAAAGGATGCTCCTCTGAGAAGGCTAGGTCTGCTTCCAAATGAATATAATTAGCAGAGGACGGGGAAAGATTGTAATTGCTTCAGAACTTAGTGGTATAAGGAGGGATTTAGGGATTAATATTTCGGGGAACACGCAGTCTGCCAGCTTAGTATTTGGGAATGCAGAGCAACAACAGGCAAAAGGACTTCACGCACAAAAATCCATGATTTTTCAGGATGGAGAAACGTCGCAGATGGGTCAGGAATAGGACCAGAGAGGCTCATCGGGAAGACGACCTCTGGGCACTTCACAGAGCTGACATCAAACCAACACATGACAGGGAGGTCCCAGCCACTTGCAGAAGTGGGTCATGAAGGGCCTTATCCAGTACTGTAAAAACACATTATTACAAGGAATGTGGAGAATGTACAGCATCCTTTCCAGCACTGAAAGATGCTCGTGTTTGGTAGTGTAGGTGGCACAGGCATGGTACAAAACTCAGTGTAGAGACTGATCCAGCAACAGAAGACCTCTGCTGCAGGAGGCAGGCAGGGTTTCAACCACACTCCAAAGGTCTCTTTTACAGAGAGGTAATTTTGCTACTGCTTGGGTTTGCAATACTGAGCTCATGGCTCATCCTCTTGTTCAGAGTCCCACAGTCCAGAGACTGGAGAGTTCAGTTCCCAACAGGATCTCACCAGCTCATCCCACTCCAAGCACATGGTTTTACTTCCTCCCCTATCTGCTGGAGAAAAAATATTTCAGAATACATTCTCACAGGAAATAAATGCCTATTTAGCAGAGAGTTCTGTTTTCAAAAAAATCCTTATTAACAGAAAGACAGCAGAGATCTGGGAGGTGTTGAAAGCCATGCAATTTTGAAAATTCAGGTGTTGTTTAAGTGAATTAATGGGTGCTGAGTAGCTGCTCATTCAGTCTGAACTCAGGACTGTATGCTGAGGTTTCCAGCTTCTGCCCAATAGTAAAAGCAGTACTTTTAACACACCAACTGATACTAGGAGGAAAAAGGAGACAACCAGTTGGAAAAGGAAGGCACAAGTCCAAAGAATTAGGTCCATTTTATCTGTACTGTCTACCTTGAAGCATTACCCTCATCCTCAAGAAATGCTTCATTCATAGCCCTCAATCATCACATTTCACTTCATAGTCTGCATTAAAAATGGCACTTTCACTAATTCATTACAAAAATAAGTTCAATGAGGTTGTTTAACTCTGCATTTTCCCCTCTCGTGTCACTTGAACCAAGACCCAACCACAGCACGCTTCAGTTACTCCCCAGCTTGTGTCTCCACAAGCCATATTAGGTTAATCCAGCTCCAGAGCCAAGTGTGCCCCATGCTAAGTTATTTTTCTACCTGCTTCATGATTTTTTTTTTTTTTTACCCAACCCTTCATGGACACAACAGGTATCATTTCACTGGATCTCAAGCCACAGAGTGTATATGTTGCCATGGAAACATGAAACCAACCGAAACAGGCAATAAACACTCACATGGTTACAGGTCCCCTCATCCCTTAGTCCTTCCTTCACCTTCCACTCCTTTTCCAAAGAGGGGAAAATGTGCTACTAGTATGATGCAGCCAAGCACAGACACCTAGAGGTTCCTCTCTCCTCTCTGCTCTTCAAGAAGGTCCTCAAACTTGCTTTGAGACAAATCCATGTCAAGAATGCACAAGAATGCAGGACTTAACCAAATGCACTCTCTGTCCATGCCAATGCAGTTCCAGCCTTCCCCAAGGGCCAGACACACATCAAAGCCTGTAAAGGATGAGGCTCTAGCACTTCATCTTACCCTCCTGTGCAGGCACCACACACCTGGATGGCTACACAGCAGGTAGGGTCTTGGTATGTGAAAGGACAAGTACTTTCAGTCCTTGATTTTTCTTCAAATTATTTATATGTACATATATATATATATATATGTCTTTTTAGATAGATAGATAGATATAGGTATCCCTCTTATAGGAACACATATGTGCTTGGAAATCCCTGGAAAGTGAGCAGCACAAACAAACGACATGAACCCTCTTCAGCACTGCTATGCTTGTTTTTCATCACGATATTTTGAAGACTTGCCAAGGCACCAAAAAGATAGAAAATTAAAGGAGGACTGCATTTCACCTACACTGAGATTCCATACGTAAATCACGTAAGAAACCAAGAAGACACTGAGACAAATGGGACTCAGCCCAGCAATTTCAATGTCACCACCCTCACAGCAGAGCAAATTCCTAGGAAATTCCCAGAGCAAATTCCTAGAGCCTGCTGAGCTCTATGACATGTCAAAATTTCTCACTCTGTCCCTTCTGAGTGACACCACTGAAAAGTGCCAGTCAAACTGAACTTCTCAATTCAAGATCTTCTTACAAATGCACAGCCAAAGAATGCAACAAAAGCAACATAACCCAGTCAGTAAAAGACTTCTTGATCTGTTTCTGTGTTCTGTGATTCTAGGTCGTGTTAAATCACTGCCCTCTGATTAAAATAACCCACACAAAAGCAGCAAAATTACTTCTCTCCTCCTACCCACTTCCCTTCCCCATCTTGCTTATTTTTCAACAGGCTTTGAATAAAGCAGGGTCTAGCTCCAAAGTGTCTGAACATCTAAAAATACCATTATTTTCCCTTGATACTTAGTAAATGGCAAACTGAATAGTGCTTCACAGAGCTATGCATTACCTACACAGAAATAGGAGATGACAGTTTTAAAGTGCCTCAAAAACATGAGCTGCATAAACCTCACAGACCTGCAGTAAATAAGGAGCTTGGATGGATACTCACTCGACAGCATCAAGCATTTGAGCATGAAACACTCTGTGGTTTTGCAACTGGATCAACTGGTGATAGGGGCAACTGCAGAACTGAGGTACAGCATCACACCTCCTGCTGTCCAGCACCAGCTCCTGGGTATCAGACAGTCCCTGCTCTCTGCAGCACCACTGTGGCTGATGCACAGGTCAGTGATTTCATCCTCACCCTCTGGGACACCTATTTTCAATGTGTTTTCCCTTCATTCATAATATTCTGCCACAGATGTTTCTTCCCTGAATTCCTGGAAACTCAAACTAAAAGCTAATAGAAATCAGCAGCTCTCCAATTAAACAGTGACTGCCTACTGTGGTCTCTTTTGTGCTGCTCAGTGATGCCCTCACGAATGCAAACACAGAAAGGGACAAATTCAGCCTGCTTTCTGGGATTAAATCAACCAAAAAAATCAGAGCCCCTTGTTGGTAAATATTAGTTGCTCATGTAGACTGGTGTTAAGAGGAATATTTGTTTGCAATACTCACAAAATAAATTTTTCAGGGTTGCATGTTCTTAGTGCAAACTAATTTCACTTACAGTGTTTGTTTTATTCTGAAATGAGCAACTACAGGAAGCCAGAATTAAAGCAAACCAAAAACAATGAAAAAGCGAACCCTTGACTTTTCAAGTTCTCTCTTCACTTGTCATAATGTTTAAGTACATAACATCTGTTGATTAATTCCCCTCTTTGTCATCAGCAGATCAACATGCAGCTCCTACTACATCAAAGTACCTCAAAATGATAAAAATCAATGGAGTGTGTTGCTTTCCCCCTTTACAGTATATGAAATCCTACCTGAGAATGACACCAGAATAACTGTGGACGGCAGAGGAAAGGGCTGCTCAGCACAGAGGTTGACAGTATTCATTTTGATTCTGGTCATGTTTTTACAAGTCCTTGGACCGAACTTCAAGAGCAAAAAAGTAGTTTGGGCTGAGTTTTCCAGACTGACTTCCTTCCCTTTCATTAAACTCTGAAGCAAGGTGGGATCTGTTGTTACACATACCACTCAGATTTAAGTAATTCCATAAAGTTAACGAGAAATAAATATAATGATGTTAGGAAACTTGTTGCAAAACACACAGCAACAAAATTTCCTGGTGTTCTTCCTGCAAAGCAGCTGCAGCACCGCAGACCTCATTTTGGTATCAGATGAACTGACCATAACTAATTTAGTTACTATGCTAACCCTTCTATTTTAGCTAGTTCACAAGAATAGTGAAGTAACAACTCAAATTGGAAGTTTGCTGGCAGCGTCTATTAAGCTGGAAAGGAGCAGTATTCACGTTCAGGGGATTTTGTGACAAATACATATTCTTACGTAGCTGACAAAATACAGAAACATGTCAAATTACATTAAGGTTATGATAAAATAGAAAAAAAGAGAAAGTAATACTCAAGACTCCTTCAGCTTGTGGGGTTCAGCAACATCATACGCTTTGTGAACACAGCTGTGATGTGACAAAAGGAACAACTCTAAAAAAATTCTTCTACCAGTGATCTTCTTGGCAAAAATGGAAGGCACTAAACTGTAAAAATGCACTTTTTTAAAAAATACCAGAGTTTTCCTCTCTCTCTCCTGGGGAAAGAGTGGCATTATGTCAGTTGTCACCAGCATGTGACTGCCTCTGCCTTGTGTTCACCACAGCACGAATGAGACACACAGCTGGTATCAAACACATCCTTGGAGATAAGCCCCTGAATTTCCTCATTTCTTCCTTACTTTTGTATTTCAGGACCAACAAATGTACTGTATCGATAAACAGCATAGCACCTGAGGACTGGTTTCCTTTAGTTTGCAGTTGAGTATCAGATGATGGGGCTGATCTGCAGAAACCTGCACAGATGCCAACCAAGCATTTTTTCAAGACTGCTGATAGTTAATCAGGACCAGAGGATAGTTATTGCCCTATATTATATGTCTCTAAGCCCATCTGATGAAAAGAATATAACTACAGAGATTTTTTTTTAATATACCTCAACAGCACATACTGTACCCCATTGCCCCAGAAAAGCCACAGAGAAGTGTTGTGGACATAGCACAGCACACACTGGCACAATCCCAAGGTCCTGGGGCCAGCTACCTGTGTCTTTTCTTAATAAACACTGATTATCTTAGGAGAAAATTTTAAATGAACCCAAGATGTTGGTTGCAGGCAGCCATTACATTTTTATTTCCCCAGGCTCGTGATTAAATTCAACTGTCACCCATGGACCTTATTAGATAAGGCACACAAACAAACCTCCATCACGCAGTTCCCGTGCTGCGATGCCACTTTTGCAACTCAGAGCTTAGGGTGGCGTACAAAGACTTGCCCAGGATCACCACACCTAGGTTAGTTTTACATCCAAGCCAGGGCAGAGTTACAGTAGATATATCATCAGAAGAAGCCTAAATGGCTGGGCAAAAACTTCTGCTAGGAGCTCTCCTGCTCAATGACTTGCAGCTTTCTCAGTCTGTCTGCCCAGCGTCTGGTCAAAGATAAGTGCCTCAGTCCATCTCACCAAGTCTACCTCAGTCTCCCCAGCTAATTAGCCAAAAATGCAGAAGAAAGGCAGAAAACAGAAGCACTAAGAGCACAGACGACATAGGAACTATAAATCACTGCCAAGATGTCTGCAATCACATAGTCCTCACCATTCAATCATCTCGACTCTGAGCTACTCCTTGTTTCGAGACATGCCACAGGCCTTGCCTTTGGTGTCCTAGCCAGGTTATTTTGGCAGGACTGGCTCTGCTTCAATGCCAATGCATCACAGTCTCAAGATCAAGGCAGAATGATATTTGCTTTTCTGCCATGTAGTACCAGCTTAAAAAATACCCACACAGACATAAGTTCTGACTTTTTCTAATCACACAGGAAGGAGTAAAATGCCCCCACAGGTCCCACATGAGACTTCACAGATTATTAAAGACTTGGAATTCTGTTTTGCTTTTTTGAACTTTTTTCTTTTCTGTGCAAACAACATCACCTATGTCAACAGACATTGGCCAAAAGCAACCAACTGCATAGTCCTTGGCAGCTGTTCTTTATTTTAAACAACATTCTTCAGATGTTACCTTACTAAATGGAACATTCAGTCCAGTTAGTAAGTTGAAGAGCCACGGAACTCAAGGACCAGGGGTTAAATGTGAAGGTAAACTTCCTCCCAAGGATAAATAACTCTTCCCACACATCCCTCCCAATGACGGATGTTATAAAAAGTTTGGATCTGAAAAAAAAAAAAAAAAGTTGTAATCTGATAAAAAAAAAAAATCTAAGTAAGATCAGATTAAACACTGGCATCATCTGCCCAACAAGGAGGGAAGAAAAATTAGCTGGAAAATTCTAACAGACATGGTGCGCTAGATACCCAAATATTCCTGCAAGGCCAGGTCTGGCAGAAAACACACTGTTGGCTTATATCCTCCCAGTTTGCAAGCCCAGAAATTAATCAACAATGAACTGGGAAAGGTCATTAAAGATGTAACTACAAATTCTTTAAAAGATCTTAATAAACCTCCTGAAGCAGCAGCCAGGTGCTGTAAATCGGGCAGCTGCTTTACTGGCATTTAAAACCAGAGAGGGGTGAGGGCAGAAGGTGAGAAGTGGGGTCAGGGTAAGCAACAACAGGTGCTGCTATTTGGTATTTTAAAAGTTCGCTTCTGATCATTCCCCTTATGGAGCTTTTGCACACTTGCAACTAAACACAGCAGATGGATTTCATCTGTGGGACTCTGGAAAGCACTGGTCAGCCTGGAGGTCTGGCCTCAAGGGCTGCTCAAGTGCTGGGAGATTCCCATCACAGGTCCTGAGCCCGCTGCTTCCAGTCTGGGACTCCTGGGGGGCTATCCACTCACCACTTCTTATTTCCCCCATAGTCATCAATAAACCACTGCCCCAAAATGCTGGGAGAGTAACTGCCCGCTTGCAGACACTTTTACTTAGGGCTGGTAAGACTGACTCAAACAAAGACCAAACATTTCACTTGAAACATCAAAGGTTAAAACTATTGGGAATTTCTTATGGAAATGACAAACTGCCAGGGAAGAAAAGCTGCATTAAAACCTGCCATATTAGGCAAGCCAGAAACTGAAACTCTGGTCCCTCCTATCCCACGTTACAAAAGCACATTTGCATCCAAAATGTTTTGTGGAAAATCTGATGTCTCCATGAAGTATTTAAACTCCAACAAAATGACAGATAAAGAGTCTTCTAACTACACCGCCTTGAGGAGCTTTTGAAGGGCTTATGAGAGTTTGTAACAGTGACAGAAAAAAGCTTTATGGCTCAGAGGGATGACATCTACAGCTTTTCTGATCTCTCTAGTAAAAGACAACATGTCCTTTCAGAACTGACCAAATCAGCAGCCTAGTTTAACCCGTCAACCAGAACCACCAGGTTTTTAATCTGACAAGTGGCAACGCTTTATTTGACTGATGTTACCTCTTACCTCCTCATTTTGGCAGAACACAAATTAAATAAATCTTGACTCTATCTTGAGTTCATCGCAGCTAACGACTTTGAACTTAAGGCTCTGTTAACACTAAATGACTATCATCAGGCAAACATGCTAAATTACCCCAGGAAGCAGAAGGTACCTTGAAAGAAAGAACTGCACCCCTTTTTATGCCAAGAAAACTGGATATCAATGAATACTGTTGGACTGTTCTCTGTTTTACCAGGTTTCTGGCCCAGACAAACATGTTTCTCATCTACAGTGTTTATCTTCTGCCAGTAAAATCCAGCCAAACTGGCTCCATCTAATTCTCACTCAATATGCCCTTGCAGAAACAGACTCATAAAAGAGAAGCCTTTATCAAGAAATAGCCCTCAATAATGCAGAGCAACTCTCCCCTTTGCTTGCTTGAGGTAATTATCTCACCATTTTAGATACTTCCCTTTTATCGTCACTTTTAGAGGCACTGCTTATAGAGGAGGGACTGATGAAATAAGGACTGTAACCTAACAGATTCTAAAACACAGCCAAAAATCACTTGACATTTGCTGGAAGCTCAGGGTCTCTGAAAGATTGTACGAAAAGCAGCCTCATTCGAGG
>NW_020955617.1:0-4995 GCF_003031625.1 Empidonax traillii | reverse complement strand
CTCACCATTTTAGATACTTCCCTTTTATCGTCACTTTTAGAGGCACTGCTTATAGAGGAGGGACTGATGAAATAAGGACTGTAACCTAACAGATTCTAAAACACAGCCAAAAATCACTTGACATTTGCTGGAAGCTCAGGGTCTCTGAAAGATTGTACGAAAAGCAGCCTCATTCGAGGCAACAGGAACATCGCCTTTTTTTCACTGACACAACAGTTTCATGCACTGTTCTTGGAAGAAGTTGAAAATCCTGTAGATCAGGAGAGGAACGCGGCATCTTTAGCTCTCTGGTGACTTACAGCTGTGATAGCAGCTGCACAGACAGCATCACACATACAATGCAAAGACAGACTTATTCAAAACTAATGGCCAAAAGAAACACTAGGTACAAAAGTGAAATTGCTCGATCAGTGCCTAAAATACACCTTCAGGACACCGGTGCAAGTTGTGTCTCCGTAGTTACAAAACGCTAAATGGAAGTAAATGCAGTGATCAGTTGCAAACCCCCCCAGTACATGACCCTGCACGCACAGGAATGATGTGAAGCGCAAAGGCTGAGCCTTAGGTGAGATGACAGAAGTATTCCTTCTCCCCAGCTCAGCTGTGTTTGTCTGAGGCTGAATCTCGACATTATGAGAAATTAGAAGATCCTGAAGCCCCTGCCCATGACCCTGAAAAACACAAGTTTTATATTTATTATACTTTATTAAATAGACTCTTGCAACCAAGTGGCTCCCATCATTAAAAAGAATAGCAAATGAATCATTGGCGGATAAACAATCCAGCCATATCAAGAAGTGGCACCGGAAATTAAATAAAATTACTTCCTCATGCTCTTTTAAGATCATTTTTTCCCTTAATGTTTAAAAAAAAAAAAAAAGAAAAAAAAAAAAACCAAAACAAAACAAAACCAGATTAGGCTTAGGTTTTACATTCTTTGTCTTGTCAAATCCTCCCAGAGCAGGTAGAGGGGGCAGCACAGAAATAATCCTAAACGTGGTGACTTTCTTTTGTCTTACTCCTTCAGTTATCCCATGATAACTGAGACCATGCCAAGGATCTGGGGACTCAGGAACCTTTTCTGAAACCACCATCTGTGTTAGTAATTTGAACTGACATGGTAACAAGCATTCCCCCTCCCAAAAGCCTGTGTAAAGTTAATAAATATTTGTTTCAAATTTCTTAGAAATTTCTTGTAGATGGGTGAGTGTTTGCCTCTTCCTACACAGACATGTTCAGTGTGCTCTTAGCTGGGTTCTCGCTAGCAGGCCCCTGAGAGACTTCAGCATCCCAAAAGTTTGGAAAAGACTGTATCCACATTAATCTTTCATCAATCATTCCTGCCAGCAAGCAGCAGTCCAACGCTTCACTGGACAACTCTCAATAGAAAACACAGCAGAGAGCTACCACTTACATCACCTGTGGTGTCATATTTTAATCCACTGGAACCCCTTCCAGGATTCTATAATCAAGGGAGATCACTACTCACTGAGAAGTTGTCTGCTTGATAACTTTGCTGCTACTCTCCAGGGCCAGCTTTATCAGCGCTCTGACTGGGAGGTTTGCAGTGAAATTGTTCGTAAGTGGATGTAATACATTCTGGGACACGTACCATCGCCGCTTCTCTTTGTGGAGAGGCAAACACAATTTGTCTGCTGGAGTAACGCTTGGAAGACTTTCTGAAAAATCTAACAGCAATTAAGCTAATTTACCCCTGCCAAGCAGATGCCAGAAATTAAAACTTGCAAGAATGACAGACTTGTATGATAGCTAAAGACAGAAGAAAATTGCAAGATCCAAGATTATCATTCTCTTGCCTGTATAGAAGTGATTGTAATTATTGTTTGGTTCTCAACTATTCTGGGGCAGGCACCCAGGAAAGACATCTATCAAGACATTTGGATTCATTGAGGCACCCTGCTCAAAGGGGTTATAAACGCTGGGCTAAAAATACCATTGACATTTCAATATTAATAAAGATGTGCACTCAAGTATCACTGTAGCGATCCTCCTGCAATAGCTTTGCCACGTCTCTGCTGACTGCTGGGTTGTGTTTACCTTCCAGCTTCCTGAAGGTGATCTGCACATTGTTGTAGTCTGAGCTTCTGGCTGTCCAAAAACCATCATTTGTTCCAACTCCCAAGCATAGAAGCAACTTAGCTTTCCTGCTCCCCAAGTTTGTACTTAACATTGGTAGTGCCTAAGTTTGCAAGAAATTCAAAACTGATACAAGAAATTAAAGTGGCTGCTAACAAGCCCAAGATTACTTAAGAGAAAGCAATATCCCAGCCCTATTTGATGCTTACAACAACTTTCAAAAGCATCTGTTTTATTGAGCTTTCCCCAAGCTTATGGGGAGCAGTGGGAGGACAGAAACTGATTTGAATATACATTCCTTGGGCACTACATGCAACTCTAGCTTCTATTAAAGAAAAAAAAAACAAACCAAAACACCAAAACAAACAAACAAAAATCCCACCCTTCTTAACAGTTTAATTTCCTCGAATCCTCTCACAATATTGGCCAGCACTCAGCAAATAACAAAGAGACACATGCTCAACAGACCTGTCTACCAATCTCTGCAACCCAGGCATTAAAAAGGGGCAAATATATTTCCATAACTCCCCATCCTTCCCCCCTCTGTGAGGTCAGCACATCCACCAGGGAGCAAGCCAGACCCACCCACGAGGGCGCAGCTGGCACTGCATCTCAGCATGAAGCACCTCCTCTCAAGGTGACACCCAACAGTTGGAGGTTAAACACTAATGCTTCGAAGTACAAACCTCCCTCCTCCCTTCCTGGATCCCAACACATCTGAAATGGCAATCGTTAGCAAATAACCAACGGCAGAGCTCGACGCCGCCACTGTCAGAGTGTCACTTCCCCCGGTATGACCGTGCCCTAATGAAGAAGGCCCTGGACTCAACACAGATTGAAGAGTTTGCAGAGCGGGGCTGACAAAAGCGTGTTTATTCACCACCACCTTATTTTAATCTCTGTGTTTCACAAATTCTTCGTAATCACGTATGCGGGTTGGTTGCAGCTGTATCGTCCTCTCTTAGAGTTGTGAGCACACTAATAAAAACAAATAAGCCTGGCTGGCTAAAGGAGCTTTAAAGAGGTGGATGTCCAATTAAATTTCCAGGCTCCTTTGAAAATCCTAGCATTTTTCACTGTCAGATGCCATTAGAGTAAGAAAGGTCACAGCCAAAGAGGGATCCTATGTAATTCTCTGTGAAGAACACGGTCCACAAGCACACAGCGTTAGGAGACGCGGCAATGAATGCTTCCCAACAGGAATTCGGAGTTGGCTTTGCCAAAAAAAATATACTCCCCGCCACTAAGTTCATTTTGGTTACAGGGAGGTGAAGAGAAGACGGAAACTTTTTTGAACGTGTTTGAAAAGTTTTGCCTAACTGCTGTTCAAAGAAAACCAGCACAGGTTGTACTTTAACTCCAGTATTAGTAAACAGAAAAACAGCACCGTTTCAGTCCCTCTATGCATGGCACACGCTCAAAAACCAGGAAAATAAATTTAAATGGAAACAGAGATAGGAAGACAGGCGTTTTGTGTTTCAACAGTTCCAATAAATGCTTCATGCAACCTGACCAACAAAGCCCCATGGGATGTTTTTATAGTGTGGATCTATCTGGAAGGTTAAGCGAGAAATTAGCTTTAGAAATATTACATATCAGTGTACTGTCACAGAGCAGTTTCCAAGGAGGATTATCCTAGGCCAAACAAACAAAATAAGCACCAGGAGAGAATCCCATTAGCAACTGAAAACCCACGGCCTTGGTGTGAGTGTCATTTGCATACATTACAACTGCACAATGTTTAAAAACTGCAAATTGGATTTTGTTTTCCTCTGGCTACCTGCCCATTTTTCTTTAAATTGATTTATTAATGTCCACTATTGCTTTGCAGTTTTATCCTTTTAGCAATAATAGATGTAATATATCACAAAAACAAATTTTTAAGAGTACATCATTAGAGTGATGTAGCACTGGTAATAAACCCCTTCACACTTGGATGAACTTAAATCAGTTTCTCTTTATTGATTTTTGGTCATAACATAATTTTAAAGTTCAACTTAGTTAATAAAAAAAAAAGATTTGCACTGGTGTTGTGTGGAAAACACTGGTGCTGTAAGTTTTCACATCATCTGTTGCAAAGGTTCTTACAGTTTTATATATTCCCTCAAACGGTGGCTCAGTATTATATAGCCTGTCTTATCTTCTCTGCTGACCCACATTTATCTGCCTATCTTTATTGCCACACAACTCAGCACACAATAGATCTTTACTCAGTGACCATCTATCCCAACACATGCAGTCATTTTATCATTCCAGCAGCATTCTGAGTAATGTCCATTTGCATTTCACCAAACTATCTTACTTCAAAAGCCTGTTCTGGGCTGACAGTAGCACAGCAATGCTTTTTATTTTCCTTCAGCAGAAAAGCAGTAATTCACCTTTGCCACTTGGGGTTTTTAATCATAGTATATTGTAAAAACTCCTAGAATACTTGCATGTTTGTTTTTTCATGTTCTGGTTTTTGTTTTTTTTTTTTTTAATACACTTTTTAAACTCCCAATAGCACAGAGTCACACAAAGGTAACAGCAGCTGAGCTTAGGGATTTATTGGTTGAAACTGCCTGATAAGGAAGCATATGATTTAGACAGTATATAATCACTTATCTCTTCTTCTCTTGCCCCCCCTGAAAAGGTGTAATACTGATTACAGACTGAAGATATGGTTTCAATGCCATCATAATCATAGTCTCCAAAGGATAGTGTAGATGCTCCCACTCCCTTGGCCTACCAGCATATCTTTGTAGTATAACAATCATGGAGAAAAGCTGGGGCTAAACTCAACAAACAAGGCAAAATTACCCCAAGTTGAAATGACACATCTCTGAACAATGTGAACTGCTCCAACTCTCACATTTTTATAGCCCCTGTCAAAAAATTTTAGGGGGGGGGGGGGGGGGG
>NW_020955616.1:1403433-1405755 GCF_003031625.1 Empidonax traillii | reverse complement strand
TGGAGCTCGCTAGCCCTGTAAGGCAATCCATCTACGTCCTGAGGACCTCGCTGCCACCGTCCAAGCGTGCTTGGCCCCGGCAGATGAACCTCAGGATTAAAGGGTGGGCTCAGTTCCGCGCACACTGTGTCTCACCTAAAAAATCCAATGCGCAGGCTGGAAGGTGTAAAAACCTTCCCCGGTTCTTCGTTCGCGAAGAATTATTAGTACTTGTGTTTGGCATCTTAAACCACCGTACTCGATTTCTGAAGCATACTCACAATCCTCAACAAATCACTCTGTACACAAGTTGCCAACAATAGGAGTCTCCATCTGAGATTCTGCAACACTGCCATTTTCCACTACATCTTTTCTGCATATGAACGTTCACTTTTCACAGAGGAAGTTTCTCTGCCACTTTAATCCATAGCCATTGCATGTGACAAGTCAAAAGCAAGCTGCCCTCACCTGCTAGAACCAGCCACTGAAAACCAATACAGCCGAATCCTTCCTTAGCATCCACAAACATCTTTGTAACCTTCAGGATGTTAGGTATTATTTACAGAAGCATTAAGCAAAGCATTTCCCCTTAGTTAAACTGGATTGATGAGAACAATAGCATGACTTGGCCCCTGCACTGAAGGCTTTTGTGGTCTCCTATTTGCTCTTAATGTTAAATCCCACAAGACACAGAGCCCACAGATTTAGCTGACTTATCTGCGACACTCACCTACAGGTTTCAGCAATCACTGCTTGCCTACAGTACCAATGCCTCTGGATACTGAGGACCTGATCCCTACAAGCATCTGTGCAGCTGCCTGCCTGCATCCCACCTCCTACTTTCAGTGTAAAATCCTTCTGCAACTCCAGATGATGGCAGACTTATGTTTATCCTGCCTAAATTAACACAGTCACATAAGGTCACCTTTGGCCACTCACCATAAACACCTTTACAACCACCAAGCAAAGCGCAGTTCTTAAGCAGTAATGTTATCTTGCATAAAACATGAAAGATATGTTGGGGGAAAAGAATCCAACAGCTTGAGACACAGCCTTATCCAGGTCTAAAACAGCAGCACAGACTTGAATGTTCATATTCTTTCGAAGTACATCATTTTTTCAACCTAATACACGTTAAAAGCTGTGCTTTGCTACCTCCTCACAGCCATGAATCAACTTGCACTACAACCAGCAGACAAACACACATGGCTTTTCTGCAGGAAAATCCAAGATCTAATCTCTGCTCTGGAGGTGTTCTCCTCTGGATTAAGAACACTAGGGATCTAAAGCTGTCACATTTCTAGCTTTGGGAATGGCTAGAGATGTTTTCCTGCCTCCAACCACCTGGTCTGCTCCTGTGCAGCCACAGCTGTTTTGGGGAATAAAATGGGAATATAACACAAGTTAAGAATAAATGAGCAAAACCAAAACAGTTAAGCAAAATAATAAATAAGCAAAACCAAAACCAGTCCAGTGCACTGACAGCAGAAGCTGTATGAGTGACAGAGGGACGGGCATCACAGGAGATGGGTGGCAACAGGGACCACATAAGCCAGCACTGACTCTAAGAGAAGCACAAATGAAACCACATCCAGCAGCATTTTGGTGGGACTGACTGAACCAAGACCTGTTCCTCATTACTGAGTGCACAGAAGCAATCTCCCTCAACCCAGCACTCACAGCATGTATGCAACACTTGTGCTGTATGTTTTTTCTTCCATATTGATGCCTCTTTCCACTCCCCAGCATGAATTTTAACACCAGCTTCAGGATAACCATGCTCCAGGGATAAAGAAGCTTTCATTTCGAAAAATTTAACAAGCCCAACAAGATCCCATTATGATCAGCAGTCTATAGAAGTAAGGGTACATGAAAACTCCTCTACAATAAAAATAAGTTACCCGGTAAATGTAAATTACTTGGGCTTATCACACAACCACTTACATGAACATAACAAAGAGCATTCAAACCACCCTCCACGGACTTTAAAAGCGTTTACAATACATGAATGATGATTTACAGTGTCTGAACTTCACCAAGAATAAAGCATTCCAGGTCGCAGTCCATCAGCTATGATAAGGCACTAATGCTCTGACTTTCAAGAGCATCAATTTGTTAACTCTGGTACAAGTTATTTAACACAGGTGACACTGGAGCCAGGGATCCCACTTCAGTACCCCTTTTCCAGCAAAACTCACGTTCTCTCCAGTCCTCCAGCATTCAGAATTGGCTATTATACCATGAAACACAGAAACTCAGAATCACTATAAATATCATTTATAATGGACTTCAGGAAGTGACTTTCAACACAGACTGAACTCTTTGGAGATATTAATTTTAAAG
>NW_020955616.1:1399990-1403412 GCF_003031625.1 Empidonax traillii | reverse complement strand
TCAGTAACTTCAACATTTATCTGTGCTTAGTCCAGTATATTGTTGTTTGGTGAGTGTATTTCCAAGTCATACAGAGTGCAGACCTGAACCCAGACCAAGTAAATCTGAAACCTAAGTCCAGAATAATTAGCTCCTTTCAGTCAGTGAGAAATGACTCCGTAGGCTTTGCCAATTTTGTCTCTTCCTCACCCTTTTCTTTCCTCAGAGGAAAGCATTTGCCCACTGGCTCTGACCTCACAGGCAGTAATAGCAGCTTGGTGACAAACTCACACTGGAAGACGTGAACTGGCTCATTCTGATTCAAAGGAGTTGGCATCTCCATACTAATGTCTCTCATTTAGAATCACAGAGTGGCTTGGGTCGGCAGGGCCTTTGAAGATCAATTAGTTCCAACACCTCTGCCATAGGCAAGGATACCTTCCACTAAACCAGCTTGCTCAAAGCCCCACCCAACCTTGTCTTGAACACTTTAAACAGTGATTTCAGCTTCAATGTGAGAAACGTCTTGTTATGGAGCTGAAAACAGAAGTCTCCATCTTTCCTCTAGCAGAAATACCTCTTTCTTTCATCATATTGAGCTACAGATAATACAAGTGCTCTGTCCAGAAAGATTTAACACCTTGTAGCTCTGACGCCTGGTAAGAAAACCTACTGATAGTCAGAGATTCACACACATTATAGGCTGAAGGTAAGAAAGAGACACTTTCTATTTGAACTGATATTTTTCTTTATCTGTGGCTACTGTCATCTCTCTCTTCTTTCATCACCTTACTCTCAGAAGCCAATACAACCTAGAATAAGAGCCAACACATCTGAGAACTGACACTGATGCTCTGTTGGAGCTGCTTTGGAGCCACCACAAAGCTGAGAGGTGCTCTGAACCTCTAGTATTACATAAGCAACAGCTAAATACATTTCACATAACTATTCCTAAAACCTACCTATACTTGCTAGAAACAACGAGGAGTCTAAAACTGAAAACATTATCAATATTCTGCCAGAAAAACAGCAAACATATAATTCTCTATACACCTTCACTGCAGTTATCACTTTATCCTTTTAAGTTTAAGTAACTTAGTAACTTCTCTTCATATTCTATGGAGCCATTTATCTTACAAGCAATCCTACAGTATGAATTTCAGTTTGTATTGGCACAATGGCTTCACACAAAAACAATCCTAACTTTAGCAAGACTCTTATGCTGTAAATCCTTGTTCCCATCTTGACTGACTTTGTAGTAATCCAAATAGTTTACCTGGTTACACAAAGAACTACAGTTCCTGTTATATAATTATCTTTTTATTAGTACTTGTGTTTGGCATCTTAAACCACCGTACTCAATTTCTGAAGCATACTCACAATCCTCAACAAATCACTCTGTACACAAGTTGCCAACAATAGGAGTCTCCATCTGAGATTCTGCAACACTGCCACTTTCCACTACATCTTTTCTGCATATGAACGTTCACTTTTCACAGAGGAAGTTTCTCTGCCACTTTAATCCATAGCCATTGCATGTGACAAGTCAAAAGCAAGCTGCCCTCACCTGCTAGAACCAGCCACTGAAAACCAATACAGCCGAATCCTTCCTTAGCATCCACAAACATCTTTGTAACCTTCAGGATGTTAGGCATTATTTACAGAAGCATTAAGCAAAGCATTTCCCCTTAGTTAAACTGGCTTGATGAGAACAATAGCATGACTTGGCCCCTGCACTGAAGGCTTTTGTGGTCTCCTATTTGCTCTTAATGTTAAATCCCACAAGACACAGAGCCCACAGATTTAGCTGACTTATCTGCAACACTGACCTACAGGTTTCAGCAATCACTGCTTGCCTACACTACCAATGCCTCTGGATATTGAGGACCTGATCCCTACAAGCATCTGTGCAGCTGCCTGCCTGCATCCCACCTCCTACTTTCAGCGTAAAATCCTTCTGCAACTCCAGATGATGGCAGACTTATGTTTATCCTGCCTAAATTAACACAGTCACATAAGGTCACCTTTGGCCACTCACCATAAACACCTTTACAACCACCAAGCAAAGCGCAGTTCTTAAGCAGTAATGATATCTTGCATAGAACATGAAAGATATGTTGGGGGAAAAGAATCCAACAGCTTGAGACACAGCCTTATCCAGGTCTAAAACAGCAGCACAGACTTGAATGTTCATATTCTTTCGAAGTACATCATTTTTTCAACCTAATACACGTTAAAAGCTGTGCTTTGCTACCTCCTCACAGCCATGAATCAACTTGCACTACAACCAGCAGACAAACACACATGGCTTTTCTGCAGGAAAATCCAAGATCTAATCTCTGCTCTGGAGGTGTTCTCCTCCGGATTAAGAACACTAGGGATCTAAAGCTGTCACATTTCTAGCTTTGGGAATGGCTAGAGATGCTTTCCTGCCTCCAACCACCTGGTCTGCTCCTGTGCAGCCATAGCTGTTTTGGGGAATAAAATGGGAATATAACACAAGTTAAGAATAAATGAGCAAAACCAAAACAGTTAAGCAAAATAATAAATGAGCAAAACCAAAACCAGTCCAGTGCACTGACAGCAGAAGCTGTATGAGTGACAGAGGGACGGGCATCACAGGAGATGGGTGGCAACAGGGACCACATAAGCCAGCACTGACTCTAAGGGAAGCACAAATGAAACCACATCCAGCAGCATTTTTGGTGGGACTAACTGAACCAAGACCTGTTCCTCATTACTGAGTGCACAGAAGCAATCTCCCTCAACCCAGCACTCACAGCATGTATGCAACACTTGTGCTGTATGTTTTTTCTTCCATATTGATGCCTCTTTCCACTCCCCAGCATGAATTTTAACACCAGCTTCAGGATAACCATGCTCCAGGGATAAAGAAGCTTTCATTTCGAAAAATTTAACAAGCCCAACAAGATCCCATTATGATCAGCAGTCTTTAGAAGTAAGGGTACATGAAAACTCCTCTACAATAAAAATAAGTTACCCGGTAAATGTAAATTACTTGGGCTTATCACACAACCACTTACATGAACATAACAAAGAGCATTCAAACCACCCTCCACGGACTTTAAAAGCGTTTACAATACATGAATGATGATTTACAGTGTCTGAACTTCACCAAGAATAAAGCATTCCAGGTCGCAGTCCATCAGCTATGATAAGGCACTAATGCTCTGACTTTCAAGAGCATCAATTTGTTAACTCTGGTACAAGTTATTTAACACAGGTGACACTGAAGCCAGGGATCCCACTTCAGTACCCCTTTTCCAGCAAAACTCACGTTCTCTCCAGTCCTCCAGCATTCAGAATTGGCTATTATACCATGAAACACAGAAACTCAGAATCACTATAAATATCATTTATAATGGACTTCAGGAAGTGACTTTCAACACAGACTGAACTCTTTGGAGATATTAATTTTAAAG
>NW_020955616.1:1387623-1399654 GCF_003031625.1 Empidonax traillii | reverse complement strand
CCCACTTCAGTACCCCTTTTCCAGCAAAACTCACGTTCTCTCCAGTCCTCCAGCATTCAGAATTGGCTATTATACCATGAAACACAGAAACTCAGAATCACTATAAATATCATTTATAATGGACTTCAGGAAGTGACTTTCAACACAGACTGAACTCTTTGGAGATATTAATTTTAAAGTCTGAACCAACAATTTAGGATTTCCTCTAAGCTGCAGCTTTCTCAAGTCAATATTTGTAAATGATGTTTCATGTTTCCAAGGAAACCAAGTGGGTAATACCTCTTGCAAACAACCTCCTTCAATACACTTTTCACAGCTACGAGGCTCAGAGAAGTTATCTGCAGCCTGACAAAGGAAAGAAGTTACACTTTGCCTTATGTGTCATCAGCGTGCAGAGGGAACCGAAGTAATGTACGTGGCAAGCATCTACAGAAATCCCTGTGGCCCTTGCCATCTAAAGCACGCATCTAATAACCCCTGTATTACTCAACTTTTCTATATATTTTTCCCAATGGTAGATATCAAAATGTCCACGGTAAACAGCATTACATTCATTTTGCATGTGCAAAAATGAGGCACTTCTTAAATGACTTCCAAAGTATCAGCCAGTACACCACCTGTAGTGAGTATCGCACCGCCCTCTCCAAAAACGTATTATGCATCTCATAGTAAAGTTCAAATATTAATGAAGATAGAGACTGAACAGAGTAACATGTTATAACAGAATACTGCTTACTTGATTTTTCCTACTATTTTTCTGATTTGACAGATATTTAAATCAACTTAAAGCATTACTGCTCACTGCATCCTGAAGACAAAGTAAATGGTGAGGAGCATAAAATATATTCTAAGTAATTTTGTTGATGGGATCTTTGGAAGAAGCAAGATGACCAGAAAAGTAGTAACGATATAACATCTCTCTCTGAAGAACAAAGGACGAAAAAGCCTTAAGTAGAAATAACAAATTTATGAATTCCACTTCAATAAATGTGAAGACTTAAAACTTTAAAACAAAACGCCAACAGTATTTTTGTGCTCTTGCACACTGAAGACAGATCAAAGCAACACAGAAATCCATTTTCCTGTCTGTTAGAAGTTCTGTAAGACTTGTTTTCAAAAAGCTGCGTAATGTGTTTTTAAATGATATATTTGAAGAGCATTATGTATCCAAACATTCTTGCTGAAAAACAAAGATTCTGAAGTTTCACCAGAAGAATACAGAGTAGAAAAATACACATCACACCCTCACATCTGCTCACATCCACCTACAAGACACCCTTGGCAACTGCTTAATACACAAAATATACACAAGTTCCTCAAGATGCTGCATTTTGCTCCCTCAGAGAAACAACACTGGGTAAGACTTGGATGCTCTTTCGTGGCTCATAGTAACAAGAGAACCATCAGCCCCTCAAGAAAGCACCTTAACCTCCTGCTAATATAATACACATCAAACAGAACTCAGGGACTTCGAATATAAAACTTTACTGCATCCAGCACAAATCTGCAACTTACAAAGATCCATATTCAAGAACAGCACATGAAATAAACCTGAACTCTCAAAGGAGCAGCCAGGAGGCTTCTGACATTACAACAGGGGATTGTTCTAACAACAAAAATTAATCCATTGCAACAGAATCACTTTACACAATGTACCAGGCATCACATTAGCTACATAAACATACTTCAGGAGCAGTGAAAACCAATTTCTATCTTGCAATATGTCTCAAAGTCATCTGCAGAATAAGAAATGTCATTTTAGGGCTGATGACTGAGATATTAGTAATGGACAAGCTCTTCAGTGGATAATGACCAATGCTGCAATAGGAGGATTCAATGTCGAGTGGAAAGCATATTCAGCAACAAGTAGCTTTCAAAAGACCTCCAATCAACATAAAGCAACAATGGGCTGCTTTTTTGGCCACCATTTACTCTTGTAACACACACCTTTACTTTTCTTGGACCATTTGTGTCCTCCCCTACACCCCTTAATTTAGTAGTTTCTCTCCCCTGCATCCTGCCTTCATCCCAGAGAAGGGCAACTCACACAGAGTCCAACAGCACAATTGGGAAACACACAAAAGAAAAGAAATACTCTCCCAAGATCCTGGAGGTAGAACAAACACAAGGACACATAAAGACAGCTCGCACCTGCAGTGCAAGGAGAGCAGAAGACCCCAGGGACCCTCCTGCTAGATTGCATGTGAAGTCATGGTCACCTCACATCTCAGATGTCCCAGTTACAGAAGAGAAGGACACAAAAGGCACCTGACAGCCTGACCTAAATCGAAGAAATGGAGTCACTTTCCATATGGCAACTTGTGAAGTACCACAAGCCTTTCCAGAGGTAATACAAAACACTGGCACTAAGACAACACACACAGCTCCAGCTGTCCCATGGCACCGGCCCAAAAACCAAGGGGTTGTTTCACCCACTGCTTTAAGGAACTGCTGCAATAAATCCTCAGCAGAAACTCAAGGCTCCAGGGACCTATAACACACTATGTCATCTCTAACATGAAAACGTCAATTACACGATGACTGGATTTTGCATTTAGAATTGTGTGCAATGGAAACTAATTTTGCATTAAAAAATTAAAAACTTCGAAGTAAAAAAGGATAAAAAGGCTAACAGTCATTGCATGAAGAAAGCAGAAAGAACATTACTGGTGAAGAACAAAAAACAGCACCTAAAAATACCATTTGGGTAAAAAAGTAAAATCAGTGCTAGCCTTTGCAGAGGAAAGATTTTAAGCTAATGACCACAAATGCTTTAAGCTCACATTTCTTCTTTGCCATGCAAAGCCCTGTACTCAGGTGACAAAGTTCAAAAGCTCCATTAGAGATGTTCACAAGCCTTGCACACCACTACGAGACAGCATGAAGCTATTTCTTCATAAACTGGTGGTTCCTAAAGAACATAAAAATCATGAACAGCAGCAAGCTCAATGGAGGAAAGCACAAGCACCCCCACTGGAAGCCTCCACCAAGACACTGCAGTGTGCACTGGAGAGCAGTCTGTCAGGAGGAGGAACTGGAGCAAATGCTGGGACTAACAGGTGACCGCAAATCAACTGGATCTTATAAAGGTGCCATTTTTCCCCACAGGCCAATTAGTTTTGCAGTAGCAGTGCATGATGAGGTGTGTGTAAAATTAGTTTTATAATTATTTTATTTTCCTTTTTTAAAACATAGGTAAGTAAACATCTATTTCGACTTCTCTCAAGAGCATAAAGAGATATTCTTTCAGAGAGTCTCCATCATGCCTGGATGTATTTCTCTTTACCGGTTCACTCTGCTCTCAAGCAGCTTGAAACATTATTAAAACCTTTCCTCTGACCACCACTTTTCAGTTTTCTGACTTGCTGCACAGGGCTGGACTGCACAATGGTCCTTTTTCCCAGACCTGATCCTTCTCACAGGATCTGCACTGGTTACGTCAATTTGCAAAAAGAAAGAAATGTGGCCAACAAACTTCCTTCTCCCTCTTTGAGGAGGAAGCAAATTACATTTCCAATTGTACTATTTTCTGATAATTCTGCATCCTACATCATTTTGCCTGGTTCCATGACAAATAAAAGTAGAAATGGAGTCATCACACCGAACAAAACTACGCAATGAAAAAGCTGGACAACAAAATCTTGCTTTGGTCTTACATTGCTATTTCAAGAAGTTAGGGAGAAGGCAGAGAAAAAAAAAGGAGAAAGGCCCATCTTTAATTTGGTTTCCCTATAAAATAAATTTACCTATGATCACAGTTTTCAAGTCAGAATATGCAGAAATTAAGTTTTATTTACATAATTTTATCTCCTTGAAAAGACTGAGGAAATAGAGCAGTATATACTTAAGCACTGAAGAAGTGTCCAAAAAGGATGAAATAATTACAGTGAAGAGCTCCAGTTTGAGTACCAGAAGGACTTCAGTGATAAGATTGCTTTGAAAGAGCAAAACTTCCCCAAGTTGAGCACAGTTTAGCAAAATCGCTTAGTATTCTCACTCTTTTAAAACTGGTATGATTAATAAGCAGCAGTGGGGGGCAGAGGGGAATGGAGTATCCAAATAACAGCATTATTAAATTTGGAATGATCCTGAGGGGGGAAGAAAAGAAGAAAGAAAAAAGAGTAAGACACTGGAAGGTCTGAGAAGTGCATCACAAGGTAAGTATACCAAATACTGAGCCTGGGTGCTCCTGCTCAGCTGGTACCTTTAGCCAATGAAGTATCTATCCTATTTCATACTTTAGATAATACACTGAATAGACATGTCCAAAAAGGCTCCTGAGAACTGGGGTGTCAGTGTCATCAGCTGAGAATAAGTGAAATATTTGAAAAAGTTATCTTCATTGGCATTTTTACAAAACAAGAATAGTTGGCTACTTCTCTTTTTTTTCAATGTTTAATACACCTAGAAGGAGCAGGCTAACCAACACTGCTCTAAAATCTGGCTGGTGAAGAAATGGCTTTTTTCTGTAACATTATTGAAAAAATTCTGACTCTTATTTAAATTATTCAACAAAATAACATTTGAAATTATGAAATCAATTTACATTCCTTCTTTCATCAGTGCTGAAGCAGTACTCATTTGCTGATGAAGTTTCAAAGAAACTAACCCAGTAAAAACCACAGACCAAACAAAACTGAAACACAAACTATTCAATAAGCAGGTACAGAACAGAGCATCTTCTTTCTCATAGCTTATTCAACCACCACAGGCCAACTACTAGCTCGTTCAGGATTTGAAAAATCCACCACGAGCAAAATAAACTAGGTAAATGTGCTTTTCTTTTCCAGTCTTTTACTATAAATAATATGCTGAAGGGTGATATATACTAATTCTAAATACTAAATATACCCCTTAAGGGTATTTTTAACAGAAACTGTGTTTCTCTTAATAACTAAGTTTATTTTTCCTTTATTCGATATAAAAGTTAGTTTTAAACACTAATATATTCTAATAAGATTTTTAAAGTAACCTGGCACATCAAAAAGGAATCAAATTATTATCAAAAATTATTTTAATGATGTTTTCCATGGTTTATATGAGTTCCAATTTCTAACTTAGTTGACAAAGTTAATCATAAAAATGAACCATCTAGTAAATCAGAAACACAGTCATATCATAATATTAAACATCCCAAAATTCAAACACAGTAAATGAATATTAACTCCACAAACTTTTTAAATATAGAGGTATGCATAAATGTGTGTTCTCAGATAAAAAGTTTGAGTATACTCTGCATAAAGACTATTTCGCTTATTGTGTACCAGCACACTAAACATCACTTACCCAACAGACAGTACTAGGAATGGAAAGTCAGTAAGAACTGCAGAAACCAAGCAAGATTTAAACTGATTGTTTAAATCAAGTTTTCCTGCCCACTACTTTAAAGTCAAAACTATTTAAATCAATTCACTGTCTTTAGCAGCCGCAAATTAAAACACTGTTCAATTATGCATATTCTAAAAATGAAGAGAAGGAATTGACAGGAGACGTGTTGACCACTCATTTAAGAGACAGAAGTATAACAAGGTTAAGTGGCTGGAAGCCAAATATATGGATAAATTCAGGGAAGAAATAACGCATGGAGATTAGAGTAATTATAACCACTGGAACAGCTTACCAAAGATGACAGTTGATTCCACACTGCATGAAGTTTTTTATGTTACAACCATCTACTCACAGAATGTTCCAGCTCCAGAAAACTATGCATGGCTCGTGCAGGACAAGGCGATACTCTACTGATGGCATTATTTAAATTGAATTAGATGATCATAATGGTCTTCTCTAATCTACAAATCAATGAGACTACAATTTGATCCCATGTTGAGATGTTATAATACATATCATATTTCTTCTCACTTCACTAAGTACTGCCTCCAGTGAGTATAACTTCATTCGACTTGTACATTCCTTCTGCTATCTGCTTAAATGTCAACCTGTCCACCACCAACTAGGACTCCGAACATCTGCGGCTAAATTCAGACTTGTTCATCCGGGCAGAAATCCTTTAAAATCTTTGCAACTTACATGTTAGTTAAATGTGGCTTTGTGGCTTTGCTGCTTCTATGGCACTTGCAGCGCTGTCAAGATGCTTTTACGACACAATTCCTATACTTGACATGGTTGCCAAACCTCAAGCTTCAAAAGAGCTGCGGTCTGGTCGTTCAGCTTTTAATCTGAAAACACTATAATGTCTGACAAGCACTGACTGGAATTACTGTTTTAGATGATATCAAATGATTGCCATAGGATGTGTCTCATTTCTGTTGCCTCCTATAAAAATTACTAGCACAGATTCTTTGAGATAGATTAGAATTTTTGCATTTGCTGAATTAGTTTTAACATTGTATAACACGAGAATATTTCCACTGATAATTTTCATATTTCTAATACACGACCAATACAAAAAGACCTCTCACGCTACCCTTACATTTCTATCTTTGATATCACAGTAAAATTCAAGGAGTCAGATGGGACATGGGAGTGACCTTGGCTCGCTCTGCGTCTCCTGAAAGACACTATAGCACCCACGATCAAATGCACGGGAGCACTCTCACCCCACCTTCCCTGATGTCTGCCAGGCAGAAGCCACTATGGGAAGTCATGCTCTCAGAAAGGCAGCCCTGCTCAGAGGGTTTCCCAGTTAGGTGTTGAACACATAAGAAAATACCCATTATGCAAAGCAAGTAGCAATTATAGCATATATACAGATATATATATATATGTAATCTATAAAGGCTTCTTCAGATGGATTGAAAACACAACTGTACAAGTAGAAACATGGTTAAGAAAAATCAGGGGTGGGAAGTAGTTAAAGTTGCTACACTTTTCATAAGAAAGCAGCACCTTTAAAATAATCCAGGATTCAGAAAATGTGGCTGAAAATGAAAATTAAAGAAGCTTTTTAATGACAAAGTTATCAACAGAAGGGTTACAGCAAGAGGAAGAGAACAGCACTCCTCGCCCAAAGAAGGGCAGGCAGTGCAGGCTGTCAAGAGGCAGAAGACACTGCAATAGTTAAACACAGAGGCATGAGAACTGATGGATGGGAATATGCAACATCAACTGCAGTCAGAATTCATCACAAGAAGAAACTTCCTTATTTTACTGTAATTCCTAGTTTTTGCTTTTTGTTTAAGGCAAGAAAAAAGATGTGTCCATGAAAGCCAGACATAGGTGGAACTTTAGTACTACTTGGGGAGGGATCTGAAGATAACAGGTGATATTTCAGGCCCTGCCCACAAGAGGACTTGGGTACTGAACCACTTAGCTCCTGGCACTGTCCCTATTGTAGGAAACAACAGCCTGCCTACCACGACCTCACTAGGGCTATCTGCTCCCACAATACATGGGCTAAGTCAAACACCAAATAACAAAAGCTGCAAGAAAAACGCACAGAAATTGCTATTCCTTCCTCACCACACCAAATCCTGCAGGGCCACCAGTGTTTCTCCCAGGATTTCAGCACTGCAGGTGTCCTCTCACTTTTTTTTTTTTTTAACGAGTATAGTGCACGCATCCATGTGTGAGCCAAACATCTGAGACTTTCTCTACTGTCAGCCAACGGAGAGGTTTTATCATGGTCTTAGGAACATGAGAATGATTCTACTGTCATGATTTTTAGTACACACTTCTGAGGCAAGGGTGAGCTAAGCTCTGCTTTTCGGAAAAGGAATGTATTTTATTCCAGCTATCCAAGAGAACTGAGTTAGGCAAATGTCTTGTGATTGCTATGCAGAGTCCAGTCTCCCATCCCTGCCTATCCCACATACTTCTTCAGCATTGCAATGCAAAAGATATATTGTCTCCCTAAATCCAGAAACAAGCGAAACCTAAAGGAGAGCATATCTCCAGCAAGCACAAAATAAACCCAGCTTGGATACTAGCTGGAATGCAAAGCAGAGAAAGCGTACTAAATCTCATGGTATTTTTTCAATTTGTGCTATGTTTATATTTAGTTGTTTGATCTGACTATTGTAAACTTTATCCCAATGAAGTCAAAATCAAAAATTACAAATGTATCACCTTCTCAAAATGAAAGTTCCGTAATTATTAATATATACTCTTTAGACAAATGCCAAAGCCATTTTAGCCAAATCTTGATTTAGCTGAATATAGATCTCAAAACTAAAAGTGAAAACAGCAATGTTTTCTGAAACAGAAGCCTCCAAATGTGCCTCCTAACTAAATCAACTTTGCACACTCTCAGTTTCAAAAGGGGAAAAATAACCCAGTTAGCTCATTTTTTCCTTTTAAAATTTTGTAGGGCACCGTCTACACAGAAGATTTCCTTGGTTAGATGGAACAATTAAGTCACCTGGTAACTGTTACCAATTTATAGAAACTAGAAAGGAATGTTTTTCTCTGCTTTTTTTTTAAGAGAAATCTTTTCATTTCCCACTTGCAATTTTCTTGCAACTGAAAGATTAGCTGAAAAAGGAACTGGAAAAGCTCCAACTACTGTCCAACACTTTAAAAGATTTTGAAGTGTCATCAATCACAGCTCTTTACATGCTCTTCTAGAGCACTGCCAACCCATACTTGAAGACTAACTCAAAACTGTTTCATGCCAGCATTACACACACAAAATAAAGACAGATTAAAAAAAAATATATCTATATTATTTTAAGTCAAGTCATGCTCAGATTCTTGTCAAATGGGAATCTACATGGTAGTCACAGCCACTATCTTTTTTTCTAGAAAGAATTGGTAACTGATACCATTAATCCTAAATATCTCAGTTATTACCTTGGATGACGTGTTATTACATCTGCTATAAAAGGTCTCCTCAATTTTTAGCAGACCATCTGAAAATGTTGGTACCATGGGGGGTGGGGGAGAAGAAATAATATCCGTGGTAAACAACACTCACAGTTACTCTTTGAAATTCATGTCACAAACTTCTAATACTGCATTATTCCAGTTAACAAATTTCAATCATTTCAACTGAAATGCCCAGTGACTGCTTCTGCAAAGTTTGATTTGAAAGTTTCTGAGAGTACACCAGTCACTTCTGATAATTTCTGTAGTGGAAAAAATAAAAAAAAAAGTTCAGAGGGTTTTTTTTGTTGTTGTTGTTGGGTTTGGTTGCTTTTTTTTCCCCCAGATTCTCCCTTAGGGATCCACAGACAGAAACTGCTGGAGATAGACGGCTGGCTTTACCCATGTCAATGGCAGCCTGCCAAGACGTGACCAAAGTGTATGAGAATTACAGTTCACCCATGCTCAGCAAGGCTTCCAGAGCTCACTAGCAGCATCTCCAACTCCACTATCAAACCTTAACATATTTCCAGCTGGCCTGAGCTCTCTGCACACACTCCCACGTGGCCTGCCAGCATCCCGGTGCTTCCTGTGCTATCATCAGAACAGAGTTGCAACACCACCACCAGGAAAGCCCTTCTTGGCCAAGGCAAAGAGAAAGAAATTATTTAGGCAGTCAGTGAAAGGATCAGCGTTAACATGCACAACCTCGTGCTCTCTGCTGCTCTGATCACTGGGCAGCACCTCACATTAGAAAGGTCACTGCTTACCACCTTACAGAGCAGGTATCGAAGTGCTCGTCCCAGGTGACATATGACACAAACAAGACTAGAACTCGGGTCTCCCGACACAATACATCATCTGATTAATTATCCCCTTCACAGTACTGATGTCCAAGGTCATGCATTTGATTGTTCTGTGTTTAAACAACGAGAACACACTCGCCCCACAGCCAGGCCAGGAACAAAGCTAGGGATTTCTGAGTCCCATCATTACTCTGCTATGTAGCAAATACCATGCCAGCCATTAGCAAAGAGCACGCCTCATTCCCCGTCCTGGAGGCTGGTTCACAGAGAGGACAAAAGCTTGCTACTGCTAACCAGACATTCCTTAACTCAAGTGGTGCTGGTCTGTGCTGCAACTCCAAAGCCTGTCAACGCCAGCACTGCCAGCCACCCACAAAAGGATAAACACCACTGCACACAAGAGCATGGTTTCAAGAAGTACAAATAAAACAAATTTAAAAAAAAACTATGAACAAATAAACCAGAATTTTTTTTAAAAGCACAGACATTATTAGGATTGCATTCAGAGGGTAAGAAATATCAGTATTCAACAGTCTTGGTAGACTTTATTTAGTATCACAGAATATCCTGAGCTGGGACACACAAGGATCGAGTACCAACTTTTAGCCTTGCAGAGGACCCACCCCCAAGAGTCACATCATATGCCTGAGAGTATTATCCAAACAATTCTTGAACTCTGTCAGGTTTGGTGCTGTGATCACTTCCCTGGGGAGCCTGTTCCACCACCCAACCATGCTCTGGGTAAAGAACCTTTTTCTGAAATCCAACCTAAACCTCCCCTGACACAACCTCAGGCCATTCCCTCAGGTCCTGTCACTGGTCACCACAGAGAAGAGATCAGTGACTTCCCCTCCTCTTCCCCTCACAAGGAAGTTGTAGACTGCAATGAGATCTCCCCTCAGTCTCCTCTTCTCCAGGCTGAACAGATCAAATGATCTCAGCCACTCCTCATACGGCTTCCCTCAAGGCCCTTTACCATCCTCATTGTCCTCCTTTGGACATTCTCTAATAGCTTAGTATCTTCCTTATATTGTGGCACCCAAAAATGCACACAATATTTAAGGTGAGACCGCCCCAGTGCAGAGCAGAGCGGGACAATCCCCTCCCTCGACCGGCTGGCAATGCTTTGCCTGATGCCCCCCAGGACACGGTTGGCCCTCCTGGCTGCCAGGGCACTGCTGACTCAGATTCAACTTGCTGTTGAACAGCACCCCCAGGACTCCCTTTCTGCAAAACTGCTTTCTAGCACCTCATTCCTCAGTCTGTATGAACATCCAGGGTTGTCCCATCCCAGGTGCAGAATCCAGCACTTTCTCTTGTTCAACTTCATACGGCTGGTGATTGCCCAACCCCCTAATTTGTCGAGGTCTCTCTGCAATATCACTGAATATGTACTTTTAACAGTCATCTATTAAAACAGACATCTCCCTTGATCCTGACATACACAGTTTTAGTTCTAATATACCTTAGCTTTTGCATCCTTGTGATTTTACTGAACTTAAAAAAAAGGAAAAAAAAGGGAAGCCAACACCTAGATACCTCCTTGTACCTGCAGCTGAAGGGACTCTTCTGACACAGGAGCTGACATGTACAGACGATGAGTGGAAGAAGAAATAGACAGTATGAAGCATACGGTCCCTGAATGTATCTCACATGACTTGATATATTCACTCCCATATATTTCAGCTGAGAAACACTGAGATGGCTCATGCCATCATCCCATCTCAAAAATGCAGGAAATGACAGAAACAGCTGTAAGACCAACGCATACCATAATCTGTCTTCTCCAAATGAAAGCACATCATTCTGCAGCAGACAAAAATGTAACAAATGTTTGTATTTTATAACTTCTTTCTGGTTTAGTCCAAAATCTAGGTAAGACTTTACACTGAGCTCAAGAAAGTCCACACAAGTTCAGTGCTACGTACAGCATGGATATATGTTTGGTAAAGCCATGTTCATTTTCCCTCTTCTTTCTATCTTTCAGTATTATTTTAAGACTTCTCTGCCATCAAAAGAACTAATTAAAGAATAGTTTACCTTTTCTGTACTACAGTTATTCCTTGGGAGCAAATGAGAGCACAGTCTTGGAATAAACTTCAGACCTACCAGTCACACCAAACTTCGCAGAAGTGTGAGAAAGTTCATGTATCTCAGAGCACCAAATCTAAGCAAACCTTCTGCACAGAAAAAAAAGATTACAAATGCAAATATAGCACTGTTAACACAGGATTATATATTTATATATATAAAAAACCAAAAGAGATTGCACAACTATGCTTAGATTGGTCCAACTTTACCCACTTCTGCAACAGTGCCACAGGGTCTAGTCAACACTCTAGTCAAGTTTGTCAACATACGTCTATGACTAGCTGTAAACTAACACAATCATTTTGACACTGAATCATCAAATAGAACTCTTGTTGCCTTTTTTTTTCTCATTTAGTACCAACTTAAAAAAAAAA
>NW_020955616.1:1385764-1387445 GCF_003031625.1 Empidonax traillii | reverse complement strand
TGGTCCAACTTTACCCACTTCTGCAACAGTGCCACAGGGTCTAGTCAACACTCTAGTCAAGTTTGTCAACATACGTCTATGACTAGCTGTAAACTAACACAATCATTTTGACACTGAATCATCAAATAGAACTCTTGTTGCCTTTTTTTTTCTCATTTAGTACCAACTTAAAAAAAAAAAAAAAAAAAAAAAAAAAAACCCCATTCAGTTGAAGCAAGAGGACTGTCTAAAGTTCAGTTGTTGAACAGAGGGTAAGGTTACATGGAGTTTTTTCCAGCAACGAACAATTTTGAAAGTGTCCTCAGTACTACACTGCAAAAGCGTTTCTCTCTTCTAGCTTAAGTGTGCATTTTATTTTAAAAAAAAAATCTTTATTACTGTGGAGGAAACGTAGTCATTTCATGCATTCATGTTTTACACTTCCAAGATTCAGAATTTCTCCTACAGGCACAGCAAACAGCCCTTGCACAAAGGAAAAGAGAAGCTGCACCCTGACTGCTCAATACTTTTCTTTACATCTCACTTTGAAACAGCATGCTCATTACATGTTTTTCCTCCTAGCTGGGGAAAGTGAGCATGCTTGTGTTTGCAGCTCCTCCTCTTTCAAAGACGCACAGCTGCAGCTGTAGTAAACAACCACTAGTCAGGAGCCGAGAAGGTCAAAGTCTGGGTGCTGCATCCATTTCAGCTTTTCTAAAACCAAAATTTCTATTTCAAGAAATTAATTTTTTGTCTCATTTTAGTAGTTTAGTTCCATCAAGGAAAGGCAAACCATAGTAATCCTCAAAGACACAATACTTGAAGAGTCACGAGCAAGACCCTTCTGCAAAAGTAAGTATTTTCATAACCCCAGCTTTATCAACAAACAAACACCTCATTCACAGTCGCCTATTTTACTTGATTCAAAGGAAGACCTGGTGAAAATCATCCTTGTACTCATGAGACCTGTTACGACAAGCAAACAACACTTACCGAAGAAAGGAGCAAGGACACTGACCACCCTGAGAAGAGCAGCCATGCAAGGCTTGCATAGGTGATCCAGCAGCCTGAAGCAAGGAGGCTACAGCACTACAACTTCGTGAGCGCTACTGGTAAGTGGACATCATGCACCCAGCCATGAGAAAAGGCACACACCTTTCCATTATCTGAACAAAAATCAGGCCCAAAATCTGAATGGGATACCCTTCTACCACTGAAACCTGCACCAAGTATCACAGACCTTCTAAAACCACGCTGTGCAGCAGAGAGCTCCCCAAGCACCTGGGAGAGGCATCACCCATTTTCCCCAAATACATGGTCTGTATTTCTATTTAGTTATGGTGGGTACCGTCATGCACCACCTTGGTCTACATGAAGAGGTAAACAGTCCCTACGACAGGGTTCTGCAGACCAAACCCTTCACCAACCCCATTCAAGCTCTCCTGGAGGAAGAAGAGCTGGTTAAGCCCCATCACATTTCTGTCTCCTCTCATCTAAAGTGAAACTCAGCTCATGCACATTCAGGTCTGGCTCATCCTAACAGAAACAGCTGGCAGAGGACTCCACAATTAGCCTGTCCTGGAATCCTAAAGTTTATTTTTAAAAGTTGTTACACACAGTCTTCTGGGGCTCTCAGGGGCCTTTCCACCAAAGGTTTTTCTAAAAGAGAGCAAAGAAAGGCCTGGAAATACCATCACCAAGT
>NW_020955616.1:1382917-1385170 GCF_003031625.1 Empidonax traillii | reverse complement strand
GTTCCAGGTACCAGACACAGTAAAAGAAATGGTGGGGAGAAAAATACCAAAAGGGAAGGGGGGGGGGGGGAGAAGAAAAAAAAAAAAGGGAGGAAAATACCACCACTGTTGTCCTGGAGGCAGTGGGGGCGAGCGGGTGGAGGTGCTGGGCTGCCGAGGGGTGCGCATGGGTGCCACCAAGGGAGTGATGTCATCCCACCAGCCTCCAGCCCGGGCACCTGCCAGCAGCAGCGTAGCAGCGACTGCCAAAGCCTCAGGCAGCACGGGAGGGGAAAAAAACCAAAAAGACATTAGAAAAAAAAAATCCGCAATGTTTCCTTCACTGTGAGCGGTCGGTTTGTGACGAGAGGTGATACGCCAGCTTGCAGGCAGCGGTTTCAAGTTCATTATGTCCCATTAAAAAGACATTCAAAATATTCCCCCTCCCCCAGCCCGGAGAATATATTAAAAAAAAAAAAAGTAGACTCGCTTTATGCAACGTTACGTCATTAATAAAATGCTCCTATCGCCCCATCTGTGACCTATTCAGCACAGTTACTAATCTCATGCTGAGACCACTTTGCTGTTCCTGTGCATTTCAGAGTTGTAGACCAACCAGAGAGCAGAAAATGGAGCCCATATGCCAGCGCTATATAAAGCAGCCACACAAAGTTGCCACGAATAATGTACCTGCCGTGGCGAGACAAAAAGGGAAAAGCAAGGGAAAAAAATGGGGGTTGGGGGAAATAACGTTTATTTCGTGATGGATAATCAAAAAAATAAACTGGTTTATCGACTTACTCAGGGAGTGAGAGGCTGCCAAGAGCTAGCAGGATTTTACAAGCTCCATACAGACACGATCAAGTGAACTTCTCTTCGGTGCTTCCTACCAAAACTGCTCCTACCTGCTCCCTAAGCGCGTCGAACACCTTATTCCCCAAGCAAACCCGTTAGCAGGAGAGAACATCACTCCAAGATCCGAGAAAAAAAGCCAAAATAACCCGCTGTCTGGACCGGAGCATCGCATCCCTGCAAACCACGGGGAGGGGAATATAAAATAACCCATCTGATTGCTCCTATCCGCCTTCCGCAAATTCCACTACCAGCGGTGGTGCAGGATTTTGGGGGAGGCGGATAGGAGCCCAGATCTCGTCCCAGAGGAAATTTCATCCCCGCCGCGGAAAGCTTTTGGAGGGCTTCACGGGTGATGCTTATGCCATGGGGTAACACATCTCCCGAAGGCGCTCTGGGCGCACGCTTTAAATGCAAATACCAGCGGTTTGCTCCCCAAGCTCCATATTTCTGGAAAAGCGAGTATTTGTTTCATAGAAAATAATTATTTTTGTGGAAGGTAACAGAAAATCACACTCTTCGGTTTTTATTTTTTCCCGCACGGCGCGTTAGAGTCCGATTTTTCCCCCGTAGAGCGTTAGACTCCGATTTTTCCCTCCAAAGAGCGTTACGCTTTATACTTTTTTTTTGTATTTAATTATATATCAATTGGCCACCCCCAAAAGGGCAGGGGGGCCGCCCGCCCCATCCCCCGAACCCCCCGGGACGGCAGCACAAAGGGCTGGGCGCTCCCAGATCGCTGCTCATCACTCCTCGCTTATGGCTTTTTATTTTTTTTCCCCGCTTTTTTCACCGTCCCCCTCTCCCTTTTCCCCCTTCCTAAAGCCTCAGCGGGAAAGTTGAGGAAAAGTTCGGGCCGGCCCTTAGCACCCTACCCCGGTGTCGCTGCCGCCGGGGCACCGGGAGGGATGGAGGGAGGAAGGGATGGATGGAGCGGGGGAGGGAGGGAAGGAGGGAGGGGGGATGGAGAGAGGGGAGGGCACCGCCGTTAACCCCCGGCTCGCCCCGGCGGCGCCGGGGGAAGCAGGGGGGGCGCCCTGCCCCCGCTTTTCTTTAGAATTATTTAACTTCAGCATAGGAGCGATTTTTTTGTTTGTTTGTTTTTTTAAATAGAAGGCTGACTGGGACAGCAGCAGCAAAACCCATACACGTTCGCCGTTTATCCTGGCTAAGAAAGGGAATCGGCACAGACCTGAGCAGAAGCGGCAGAGCAGGAGAAGAAACTGTTCCCTTCCCTGACACAGGGTCCCCCGCTCTGTGTGTCTGTCCGCCCGCCCCGCTCTCCCAGGGCAGTGCCCCAGCACTCACAGCCCGCACCGGCGGCCGTTCCCAGGAAATGAATGGGGGCAGCCGGGGGAGCCGCGGCGCTCGCTCGCCGCCGACTTACCCGCGTCACATGATGAGCCCGGGCAGGGTGGGCCG